>NC_139459.1:186300000-186482500 GCF_057233095.1 Heloderma suspectum
GCCATCCCTGCTCATTAAGGAAGCCTCTTTAGCTACTAACAGCAACACAGAGAGAAAACAATCCCTCATCACATGGGTACAACATGGCTCTTGGAGGCCTGCTTTCATTGGGGTATCTGTGTTGGTGGCATGATAAGCTTTTGAGTTCCCCAAGTGTCATTCAGGGAGGAATAAGGGGGAAATAAGTTCATAAAAGAGAATTCTGTTGAGCTCAGAAATCTATTTCCCTACAGTAGGGGGTGGGCAGAAGATAGATCAGGATCTATTGGTAGATGTCTGGGTGATTTGCAGTAGATCTGCAAATGCCTCTGACTCCCAATTGTTTAACAACAGCAGCAGTAATAATAATAAAAAAGGCTTCCCTCCACCTTCTGAATTCGGCTGCTGAAATGAAGAAAGCTTGGGGGGAACCAGGCATTTTTGTGTGCGGCTGCAAGCTTATTGCTGATGATGAAAACAAATTCATGGTGTTGAGCTATGTGCTGTTCCTTTATTCTACCAGCTGCATATCTGCCCCCACTTTGCACCTGACTCCAGTTGGTGGTCCTTGAAGTTCTAGACAAACAAAATCTTGGCAGCCCAAAGCCTGCTCACCCCTTCCCCACTGTACCAAAATAGTTCAATAAATAAACTCATTATTTATTGAACACACAGATTTTATCCCTTACCCAACACACAGGCAGCCACACAAAACACACATGGCTATCTAACCATTTTTCTTTTGGTCGCTTCTCTTGCACACACTTTTCCCACACATGCAGGCGTGTGTGTGCATATTATTCAAGAGAAGTGGTGAAGGGTAGAGCTATTCTCTCTCCCATCGCCATGATATCGGATGGTCTGATTTGACTCGATCCCCAAAATGATACAGTTTGGCACAATTTAAAAGCATTAACAACAGCCTGCAACAATAGAGGCTGGGGGAGGGGGGAACCTTATAACATAATGTATAATAAGATGCAGGGGAGAGAGTGACTAGGACAAAGGCGCCACTGTGTGCGCCTTCAGACAAAGACATGACAAGAGACAGATGTCTGTGGAGACATCAGCACTCAGTAAATCACTGGTGCTTCTTTCTCAGGAGTGGCTGAACCGGGGAAACAGGTGCAGCCCCCAAGAAGAGGATGTCTCGGAATGTGCCCCATTAACGCTGACCTGAATGTAATCGGCTCCCAGAGCACAAGGACGTGGAGTGCCAGACGGATCCCAGATTGAGTGGCGCAGCAGGCAATTAACTGCCTTGCTGTCCAAGGCAGACATCATCTGACTTACTATGTGTTGATTTAATTTCACTTATATACGTTTTTAACCCTTCTTCCAAACAAGTTTCTGCCTTTCCCTGGCACTTCCTGTTTCTTATCTCTGGTTCCACCATGGCTCACGTGTGTTTTTCCTTAACGCTTTTTGTCTAATAGCTAGAAATGTTTCTTTAATGACTAAAAGGTATTTGCTGAACCTGAGCGCTGATGGCTTTGAAGCCTGAGTGGGAGTCTCTCCACTAAACTCTGCAGAGCACTGTAATTAAATTGACACCTTTCGGCATTATCATAGTAATGAACTCTCTGTTAATAATCAGTCCTGAATACAACTTTTAGTGCCTAGTCTGGCCACTTCCCCAGCCATCCTGTTTTCTCCTATAGAAAGGGTATGGGTGGGGAAGGGAAGTTGGCAGACTCTGGACTCAGAGTGTATGTAGATACAATCATTAACAAAGAATTAATTACTATAATAATTCAGAATGATGTTTGATTTAATGACTGTGCTTTTTAACACCAAGCACATGGAGACAGAGGTTCCCCCCAAGATGTGTTTCAGGTCTAATTTTCAGTAAACCATTTTGTACTATAGGCAAAGGCTCACATCACTGAATGTTCCTCCATAACTCCCTCACCCAAATAAAAATATGTTGACGTAGAAAACTAGATGTCAAAGAAAAGGTCCAAGGCTAGCCTTCTTCCTGACATATATCATCATCATTCCTTCTGATAACAAACTCTGATGGTAGTGTGCCAACAGGATTAGAGCCAAGATGGGGCCACTGGGAAACCAGAGGGCAGTATCAGCTTGCTTTGGTTAAACCGAAGGTATGCACAAATATTTTTTTTTTAAGAAAAAGAAAAGAACCCTAAAAAGGAGCAACCACAGCAGCCCAACACAGACTGTTCAGTGGCTTCCAAAGGTCACAGTATGTTGAGTGTCAGTTGCGAAAGAAAAATGAAAAAATGGGGTGAATTGGCCTGTTTGACCCGCTTGTGCCTTATAATATCGCAGAAGAGGGTGTCATGGCAGGCTAGACAGAAGAATTCCTGTTATGGAGTGAAGATACACTGCAACATTTTGTCGCAGGTCCCACTTGCAGCTTACTTTGCGCAGGAAATATGTTTATATGTAGGAGCAATTGGTCATAAGAGCCTCAACCTGCAATCTGGAGTAGTGCAGTCCAGACACAAGTTTATCACCTCAATGAGACAGCTAGGCCTCACAGTCTCCAGCTGTGATTTGGCTCAGCTGGACCGCGGTGGCTTAGTGGCTAAGATGCTGAACTGCAGACTGGAAGGTCGGCAGGTCAGCAGTTCGAGACCCGAGTGCCGCGTGACGGAGTGAGCTCCCGTCTTCAGTCCCAGCTTCTGCCAACCTAGCAGTTCGAAAGCAAGAAATTGCAAGTAGATAAAGAGGTACCGCCTCGGCGGGAAAGGTAACAGCGTTCCGTGCACCTCGGTGTTCAGTCATGCCGGCCACATGACCACAGAAGCGTCTTCGGACAGCGCTGGCTCTTCAGCTTAGAAACAGGGATGAGCCCCGTACCCTAGAGTTGGACACGACTGGTTGGGGGCACCTTTACCTTTATTTTTAACACCAAGTTATTATGTATAATAACTTCAAATCTGCACTCAACTTGCCAGATCCATACTGCATAAAGTGCTTCCATTTTGCATTTCCCTGGTATCTTTTGCACTCATGGCTGGTGACCATGAGTGCCTTGTTCTGGAAACCACTCATTTCCAGAACAGGGCAGGTCAGAACAGCTCACATAATACAGCTCCGCGGACCTGTCCCAAGCTGGAATCAAGTGTTTCCACTCATCTGGAGGCTTGCTTACTGAAGCGCTAAATCCCCGTTGTGCGAGCACTTGCACTATGGAATCAGTGGTAGCGCAGCAGCCCCACTGGATACTACCCACTTATTATAATTAAAGAAGGAATACAGCGCATCTCACCATACTGTGGAAGAGTGTGACCAGGTCATTTGTGCGCCTGCCTGTTCAGTCTGATATTTAGGTGCTACCTATCAATGGGCAACAGTTCAGGGGGGGGGGGTGTCTTTAAACCAGAATTGGTCAGGACAGCCCTTCAGACAGAGGACTGTCCTCTGTAAAAGAGGACACATGGCCACCCTAAGTTGGGTTGATGTAGTCAGATTGCAGGTACTACTCATCTTTTGCCACTTCGTTCTCTTTTCATATCTTTGCAAGGAGATAACTAAATGGTTAGGAAGATGCTGAATTACTGGTTTTGGAGAACTATTATTACGACAGACACACATGCAGTTAACATCTGGACTCTGCAGGGGCCTCTTAAAGCTTCTTGTAAAAATACCAGATCACTTTGGACAATACCCTGGGAGGCCTGGTCCAGCCCAGTGTGGACCCAGTGTGCCAGCACCACCCCCACCATGGGGACAAACTACCCAAAGGAGGCCTCCGAGTGTACAATCCAACATGCATAGACCAAGATTGTGTGGTTTATTCCCAGATCGTACTTGGCCTAATATACTCAGAAAAGCTATAGATTGGTGGCCGGGGGGGGGGGGGGTGTCTACTAGTATTAGTGCTTACTGTCCAAGCACCAAGCACCACTTACCAAGCTCTTGGTAAGCACCAAGTAAAAGATATTCCATGTTTTCAAGTCTTCCTGGAATGGAAGCTATACCTTCTAGCCTTGGTCCTATCTATCTATCTATCTATCTATCATCTATCTATCTATCTATCTCTCAAGCACATCTTTATCCTGATCCTACTCAGGTGGCTTGTATTGAAACTATCCTATTTTTTCTCCACAACTACTCTATGAGGTGGGCTAGTTTGAGAGATAGTGACTTAACAAAGAAAGCTTTGTAGCTGATTCTGGACTTGAACCAGGTCTGCTCTGGTCCAACAGCTTTTCTAGACCAGGATTTTTCACCTGCTACTTCTGCTTCTGTATTCTTTGTGGGATTAAGATTGGATTTCTACACACCCATTTCTTTTAGTTTTCTGTCTTTCAGTATGTTCCACTATATAGCCTTTATATTGGTGGGAGAAGCCTGGCGGGATGCATCACATATCGACATTATTCCCCCACCACCTCAGACTTGCTCAGCACAGTCATTCCTCCTCACACAGCAGTAATCACAGCAGTGAGGAATGGTGAGTGCACAATAAAAGCTTTGTCTAAGAAAGTTCTGTGGCCACCTTCCATATCACATTGGTTCCCACTTTAAAAAAATGTATCAAGTTCCAGACTGATCCCTGAACCAGAGTTCAGCCCTGGCTCAAATTAAGAAAACCACAACAAAACCAGGATACCACTGCTGGCAAGTGAAAAAGGGGAAGGAAACCTCAAGATGCCAGGAATGTGACTTATTCCATGTGCAACACATTTCTTCAGAGGCACTGTAAAAAAATGAACAAAGTAGAAAATGGGATAGTAAGGGGAAAATGAGTGAATGGGATATTAAGGAAGGAATAGAAAATCCCATTCATGGATCACTGCCTTGTTGTTGCGAAGGGGCTTGCGTAACTCAGTGAAGCCATAAGCTATGCCGTGCAGGGCCACCCAAGATGGACAGGTCATGGCAGAGAGTTCTGACAAAATGTGGTCCACTGGAGAAGGAAATGGCAACCCACTCCAGTATTCTTGCCAAGAAAACCCCATGGAACGTATCACAAGGCGAAAAGATATGACGCCGGAAGATGAGCCCTTCAGGTCGGAAGGTGTCCAATACACTACTGGGGAAGAGCAGAGGGAATTTCCAAGTAGCGCCAGAAAGAGTGAAGCAGCTGGGCCAAAACTGAAAGGACACTCAGCTGTGGATGTGTCTGGTGGTGAAAAGAAAGTCCAATGCTGTAAAGAACAATATTGTTTAGGAACCTGGAATGTAAGTTCAATTAATCACGGTAAGCTGGAGGTGGTCAAACACGAGATGGCAAGACTGAACATCGACATCTTGGAAATCAGCGAACTAAAATGGACAAGCATGGGTGACCATTATATCTACTACTGTGGGCAAGAATCCCTTAGAAGAAATGGAGTAGCACTCATAGTCAACAAAAGGGTGGGGAAAGCTGTACTGGGGTACAATCTCAAAAACGATAGAATGATCTCAGTACGAATCCAAGGCAAACCATTCAACATCACAGTAATTCAAGTCTATGCCCCAACCACTGAGGCCGAAGAAGCTGAGGTTGATTAGTTCTATGAAGACCTACAACACCTTCTAGAACTAACACCAAAAAAAGATGTCGTCTTCATTATAGGGGATTGGAATGCTAAAGTAGGAAGTCAAGAAATCACTGGGATAACAGGCAAGCATGGCCTTGGTATACAAAATGAAGCAGGACAAAGGCTAATAGAGTTTTGCCAAGAGAACACGCTGATCATAGCAAGCACTCTTTTCCAACAGCAACAGAGGCGACTCTACACTTGGACATCACCAGATGGTCAATATCGAAATCAGATTGATTATGTACTTTGCAGCCAAAGATGGAGAAGCTCTATACAGTCAGTAAAAACAAGACCTGGAGCTGACTGTGGCTCAAATCACGAGCTGCTTCTTGCAAAATTTCGGCTTAAATTGAAGAACGTAGGGAAAACCACTAAACCATTCAGGTATGACCTAAATCATATCCCTTATGAATATACAGTGGAGGTGAGGAATAGATTTCAGGGATTAGACCTGACAGACAGAGTGCCTGAGGAACTATGGACAGAGGTCCATAACATTGTTCAGGAGGCAGATTACTAAATCCATCCCAAAGAAAAAGAAATGCAAGAAAGCAAAGTGGCTGTCTGATGATGAGGATTTACAAGCAGCTGAGGAAAGACGGGAAGTGAAAAGCAAAGGAGAAAGGGGAAGATATATCCAACTGAATGCAGAGTTCCAGAGAATAGCAAGGAGAGACAAGAAGGTCTTTTTAAATGAACAATGCAAAGAAATCGAGGAAAACAATAGAATGGGAAAGACTAGAGATCTTTTCAAGAAAATCAGAGATATCAAGGGAACGTTTTGTGCAAAGACAGGCATGATAAAGGACAAAGAAGGCAGGGACCTAGCAGAAGCAGATGAGATTAAGAAGAGGTGGAAAGAATACACAGAAGAACTATATAGGAAAGATCTGAATGTCCCTGATTGCCATGATAGTGCGGTCGCTGAACTTGAGCCAGACATCCTAGAGAGTGAAGTCAAGTGGGCCTTAGGAGGCATTACTAACAACAAAGCTAGTGGAGATTACAGTATTCCAGCTGAGCTATTTAAAATCCTAAAAGATGATGCTGTTAAAGTGCTGCACTCAGTATGCCAACAAATTTGGAACACTCAACAGTGGCCACAAGACTGGAAAAGGTCAGTTTACATTCCAATTCCAAAGAAGGGCAACGCCAAAGAGTGTTCAAACTACTGCACAATTGCGCTCATTTCACATGCCAGCAAGGTGATGCTCAAAATCCTACAAGCTAGGCTTCAGCAGTATGCGAACCGAGAACTACCGGAAGTACAAGCTGGGTTTCGAAGAGGCAGAGGAACTAGAGATCAAATCGCCAACATTCACTGGATCATGGAGAAAACAAGAGAATTCCAGAAAAACGTCTATTTCTGCTTCATTGACTACACAAAAGCCTTTGATCGTGTGGTTCACAACAAACCGTGGCAAATTCTTAAAGAGATGGGAGTACCAGACCACCTTACCCGTCTCCTGAGAAGCCTGTACGAGGGTCAAGAAGCAACAGTAAGAACCAGACATGGAACAACTGATTGGTTCCAAATTGGGAAAGGAGTACAACAAGGCTGTATATTGTCGCCCTGCTTATTTAATTTATATGCAGAGTACATCATGAGAAACGCCGGGTTGGATGAATCACAGGTCGGAATTAAGATTGCCGGGAGAATTATCAACAACCTCAGATACGCCGATGATACCACCCTAATGGCAGAAAGCAAAGAGGATCTAAAGAGCACTCTTGTGGAGGGTGAAAGTGGAGAGTGCAAAAGCTGGTTTGAAACTCAACATTCAAAAAACTAAGATCATGGCATCTGGCCCCATCACTTCCTGGCATATTGAAGGGGAAGAAATGGAAGCAGTGACAGATTTTACTTTCTTGGGCTCCAAGATCACCGCAGACAGTGACTGTAGCCATGAAATTAAAAGACGCTTGCTCCTTGGGAGGAAAGCTATGGCAAACCTAGACAGCATAGTAAGAAGCAGAGACATCACCTTGCCGACAAAGGTCCGTCTAATCAAAGCTATGGTTTTCCCAGTAGTAACGTATGGCTGTGAGAGCTGGACTATAAGGAAGGCTGAGCGCTGAAGAATTGATGCTTTCGAACTGTGGTGCTGGAGAAGACTCTTACGAGTCCCCTGGACTGCAAGGAGGTCAAATCCGTCCATCCTAAAGGAAATCAACCCTGACTGCTCATTGGAAGGACAGATACTGAAGCTGAAGCTCAGATATTTTGGCCACCTAATGCAGAGAGAAAACTTCCTGGGAAAGACCCTGATGCTGGGAAAGATCAAAGGCAAAAGGAGAAGGGGACGGCAGAGGATGAGATGGCTAGATAGCATCACCAATGCAATGAATATGGACTTGAGCACACTCCGGGAGAGAGCGGTGGACAGGAAGGCCTGGCGTGCTATGGTCCATGGGGTCAGAAAGAGTCGGACACGACTTAACGACTGAACAACAACAAGAATCAAAAATATATGACATGTTCATAATCTCATATTAAATAAATACCAAACAAACATTATCAAGTTACTTTTGTAAAAAAAAAAAAAAAAAAACTATCAAAAACTGAATATGTATAGACATATTTACTTGGGGTGTGGAACCTCTGGCTTGTGAGCCTAATCTGGCCCATGGAGATGCCTCATCTGGACGCAAAGCCCCCTTGGATTCTTCTGGGGGACAGGGCTTGGCCTCTGATCTCAGATCAGAGATAACAGCAGAAATTCCCCTATGCAGTATGCACCACTCGTCCTGCCCCCCCATTTATAGTAAAAAACTGAGGAAGAATCCCTCTCTCTTACCCCCACCCCCACCCCCATGTTGGGCCTGGAATAAATCACATTTCTAGCATCTGGAGTTTCCCCTATCCCTTTTCCCCGGCACAAATTGAGCCATGGCAAGGATCATCCAACAGATACTCTTTTCTTATTTTTAAGTTGACACTCTAGCTGCCTTTGTGTCTTCCTTCCTTCTTGTTGCAGAGCTTCCTTGATATGTAGAGGAGAGCAGTAAATAAAAGCAAGGTGGTGGCATCATTATTCTTCATGGCACATTTTTCTACCCGGAGACCAAAGCCATGCTTCTGTTTTGGGAGAGGAGAGGGATTGTTGTTTCCCCACCTTTCCAGCTTGGATCTCAACGATGGCCCCTGTACGTTGCCTTTTGCATACAAATTGCAGCCTTTCCACTGAAATGGAGGAAATGCAGATTTCTGCCGTTGCCATAGCAACCCGCATGTGCTGCTTTCTAACTTTGCTGCCTAACGACCCATCCAAGGGAAGGAGACAAGCGCAGGATCAATTATTGATCCGCAAAGCACTCTCAGTAGGACAGGGCTAAGGCTGTTGAGACGGCTGAGATGGCTGAGGTCAAATTATGGGGCTGAAAGGGAAGGATGTTTTCTCTGGCAGTGTTGAGGTCGGCCGAGGGAGTCCTCATTCATGTGCTCCATTCTTCTCCTCGCTCTGGGAAGTTAATTAATCAATTGCTAATGAGGGAAGGGATGTACACACATGCACGTGTCCTTTCCATTACTCACAGTCTGGATAAGGCTTTCAGATTACCCCACATGTCCCACCTGTGGGAATAGCAGATTTGCTCAAAGGTTCCTTGTGTGGAAGCAGTGTACAACCCAGTGTACAACCCAGTGGAGGGTGGTGCCTCGTTCTGGCTGGTTCTGACTGAAACCTGGAATGGATGTATGGCCCCACCAAAATCCACTGGTACAACCACTGAGCAAATAGAGCACACCGGAAGCTGCCTTATACCAAGTCTGATCATTTGTCCATCTAGCCTAGGATTGCCTACTCTGCTCTGACCGACAATTACTCTCCAGGGTCTATGGCCAAGGTCTTTCCCAGCACCTGTTCCCTGCTCCCTTTTACTCAGGGGTGCAGAACCTCCTTCAGCCTTTGGGCCTAACTTGTCCCACAGGGCACTCCAATCTGGCCCACAGAGCCTCTTGGGGTTTCTCCAGGCAGTGGGGCTTAGGCTCCAAGACCCACCCTTAAAGGAATCCCCCTGGAGGGCATCCCCCACTGTTACCTCCAATCTCAGATTGGACATGAAAGCAGAGATTCCCCTGCTGGTACATATCAGCAGCAAACCCCCCACTGTTATCTCCAATCTGAGATCAGAGATAACAGCAGGGGATGCAGGGCAGCAGGACTCAGCCATGCTGGGAAGAGTGACACATCTCCCCAGCATGGGCCATGTCCAACCACCTCACTTCCCTGCTGTTGCTTCCAACCTGAGATCAAAGATAACAGTAGGACATGCAGGGTGGCCTGACTTGGCCGGTGCTGGGAAGAGCAGCTGCTATCCCCGTTGCAGACTGAGTAGTTTTGTGTGGCAGCCCGCATCCAGCAGACCAAGAGAGGCAGGAAGAGCCACAGCTGCCTTTTCTTCTGCTTCAGTCACAGCAGGGGTGTTCAACCTCTTTTAGCCTGAGGGCCGAATTCAGTTCTGGAGAAGGTCTCAGGGGCTGTGTTCCTGTGGTGGGCGGGGCCGAAGGCAAAACAGGGAGGAGCCAAATGCAACAGGACTGGGGCCACAATACAAAAAAATCTCAGCATTTTGTAGCTTAAAGCTCATATTGCCAGTAACAAAGGCTTAGGAGAGTCATTTCGAACTTCAGAATGGGGAGGGGGACTATATAAAAGCCAGGGAACCATGAAACAATCGGTGGTTGGGGGGAGTGAGTGTGGCCATCTGGGGAACCCCAGAAGGCTGGATTTGGTGGGCCAGGTTGAGACTGAAGTTCTGCACCCTTGAATGAGAGGCTCAGGCCTTGCAGCCAGGAAATGCGAGAAGCCCCAGCCCTGTGGGAGGAGCACCGCTCCAGCTCTTCCCAATTCCACTGTCAACCATCTGGAAATTTGGGCCACAGTGGAATCAGAGTAGCTGCGCTGTGGGCTCAGGGCTCTTCTCATGTGAGGGAAGAAGGAGTGGCTGCATAGCGCCTCCCTAAGCATCAGGACTTCATGGGCAACGTCCAGGGTCAGTGAAAAGAGGAGGCAACCCTCAGGACCCAGGAGGGTGGGTCATATTCAGTCTTGGTTTTGTGGCCTGTTGTGCAAGCGGCTACTTCAGTTTAATAGGTATGCCCAAAACCATGCACACTTTAGCTGAAGCGGGTCACAGCACCAGTGGCAACAGTAGGCCAAGTTGAGGAAGGCACAGCCCCCACCCTCCACCACTCATCTCACAGGTTTTCCTTGTTTCCTTCTCCACAAATTCTGCTGACATCCCCAGCTGCCTGTCTTACATGTATTCAAATGATAAAACAAGTCTTCTGTGATTCAGCTCTCCAGTTCAGGTTTATCTGTAGGATAGTCTTTCTTCCAGCACACAGAGAATCTTGTCTTGGTTAGAGGGCTGGAACAGATTACTTTCAAGTTATAGGTGTCTATGGTTATTTGCTTTCAATCAATTTACTCACAAGATCTCTTTCTCCCTGCTTCTCCAATACCAACAAAGTAATTTCAGCAACATGAATCATATTGATTCATCTGTTCTCCTCTTCCACAGTATCAAGTTAACGTTTAAACTCACTTAGGATTGATTCACAGAAATGCACACATACCTAGAAAATATTTTATCCAAATGATTAACAGAAGTATTGGTTCATCCACTATACTAAAATCAATCTGTTCCCCTGTTCCAAAACAAACAATAACAAAAAAAATGAGGGGGGAGAGAGAAATCTCCAACAGGCACTCCTACAAGACCATTAAGTCCAGAGCCAAAACTAGTCTTAATGGTCCAGAGCCTAAACTAAACTAAGCTGAACCACTGGCACTTTGTAATATTTCCAAACATTTAGTTTGACTTAGAACAGGGGTGAGCAACGTGGTGCCTTCAGGCACCAATATGCCCTCAGACACCTTTCTTGGTGCCCATCAAGATGCCCTTCCCCTCCCACTTTTTAAAACAAATTAATACATTTTCTTACCAGCAGCTGGGATTGCTGTGAAATACATTTCCATTGGTGCTGAAAAATCTGGCTTCAAAGGAGTTGTTCAGTGTGTTGGGGCTCAGACCCCCACCTCTGCTTTGTACTCAGTCTTTTGGGAAGAGTACTGGTCCTTTGTCACATTTCCCATGGCAGCCATTTTGTGATGGTTCCCAGGACAGTTGCTCAAACTGCCTAATGTGCCCACAGCCCAAAAAGGTTGCCTATCTCTGGTTTAGAGAATACATATAGGGCTTCCAGAAGCTTTGATGCACCATGATCATTCTGCCTTTCATGATGTAATGGATGCTAGCCAGGCCAGGCCTTTTGTCCAGCAGATTACATGTTAATAGCCCAGCATGGCTGGTGGACATTCCCTTAATGGGCAATTATGACTAGTGGGAGAGGCCTCTGGAATGGATTAACCAGCCTTCCCCGACCTGGGGCCCTCCAGATGTTTCTGGCTAAAATTCCCATCAGCCCTGCCTGCCAGCTTGGCCACTGGTCATGAATTCTGGGAGTTGTCATCCAAAACATTTGGAGGTCATCTGGTTGGGGAAATTTCGTGGACATCATTGGAGTTCAGGGCAAGTTACACATCCTTCCCTCCCTCAGCTAAGGAAGAGGGCAGAGAGAGACAGAGACAGAGAGACAGAGAGAGTGAACAGTGGTTTGGGGACAGGAGATGAGAGAGAGGCAGAAACTTAGTTGTGCATTAAAGGCACCTTATCAGTGCAAGTCTTTCTCTCTGGGGATCTGATGTGCGGTAGCACAGGAGTGCATGGGCTCCTTGCCTCCATTTGTGCTCTACTCATATATTTTTAAATAAACCAAATATTACAAGAACACTACAGGCTGGATCCAGAGTCATTCTCTCTCCCCGCCCCCTACTCCCCAGCTGCCAAATGGAAGGGCTCATTCCGTTGGCAGAGGGAACTGTCAGAGGCTCCCCGCTGGAGGGAGAGTTTGGGACAGCAATTTTCACCAGTTCCTCCTCCACCACCTGCCACCACCACCTCAAACACTTTTCTGGAGGATCCCCTTAGACAACAGAACAGCTTTTCAGGGTGCATAGAGGTCTTCAGGGGAAAGAGGGAATCAATGAAAATCTCCACCCGACCCCCTTCTTCCAGCGGGATCATCCAGTTCACAGAGTTCATTCAGCACAACTCTGGATCTAGGCTTACGGGTCTCCTGTGGTCTCTCCTCAAATGGAAGCCAAAGGCCAGCAATGTTGCCCACGGGATTTGGGGCCACTTTGGGGCCTAGAGAATCCTTAACAACATAAATTCCACATAGTGCTCTTTGATTTTTTTTACTAATGACCATTTGGAACTAAATCACAGAAGGTGCTCCCACTAGACAAGTAGAAGCACCCTCAGGCGCTTCAAGGCCGTTCTCAGAGTTGAGGTTAGAAGAAGTGCCAGTTCATCACTCTCACTCTGGGAGCTCAACAATCCTGGTGCATATTCCTGTTTGCAGACAGAATCGTGCTCCTGGAAGCCTTCCACAGGCAGTTGGTTGGCCACTGTGTGAACAGAATGCTGGACTAGATGGACCTTTGGTCTGATCCAGCAGGGCTCTTCTTCTGTTCTCCCAGAAGTGTGTTTCTGCTTGGAAATAAGATACACACTTTCCACATGTTTTATTTCCTTGCAGAATTGCCACAGTTCTTGCTGCCACCACTGTGGCAAATTGAGTGGTGGTGGGTGAGCCCTCTGGTGGTTTCCAGGGTGTCATGCCCCCCAACCTCCAGATGTTTCTCACAGCTGTAAAAAGCCTTAGGGTGCAATCCTACGCATGTTTATACCGAAAAAAGTTCTACCACTCCCAGCTTGCCTCCAGTCAGGCAAACTGGGAGTTTTTTTCTGTCTAAATAGGACTTTTTTCTGTCTAAACATGCATAGGACTGCACCTTTAGTTAATTAACTTGTGAGTACCCATTTTAACTGAGGGGACTGCAAATTCAAAGGACACACATTTATGGAGACTGTTTTGGTTCTGGCGTGCTAACTATAGTAGAGAGTGACAAGGGAAAGGAAAGGCAGCCTTTCGTATGACAAGTGAGAGATTCTGTTTATTGAACTGCAAGCTCAACAGATAAGAAAGAAGTACTCTTGGAGTCTGGATACAAGGCAAGGCATCTCCCATCAAATAAAATATCCGTTTATACCCCCAAACTGCCAGCTCCATGCCTATTGGCATATTTGTAAATTATTATATTTTAAGCTTGCTGATTTGTTATTATAGGTGGTCTAGCTCCCTCTAAGCCCCTTACTTTAAATCTAAGTGCCACCCATCAGTACTAACATCACTGCTGATGTCTTGTGTGTTCTGAAGAATTTGGAAAGTCTATGACTTCTCCTTAAGCATCCTTTGGTCCAAGAAGGTGCACCAGCCTCAAGCCGTTCCAGTATACTTCCCTCTTTTCCACAGAATGAAATGGCCCCGCTACCTAACAACCACTTCTTGAAAGATACTATCACTCAGCTTAGGCCTACTACAGGCCCAAACTTCAACCAGGCCTATAAAACCAAACTTTGACTCTCTTCACTATCCCACTATAGTTATCCATTCTGTCTATGCAGCTCCATTTTGTATCACAAACTTTATGGAAGGTTCATATAGCCTGTCACTCTGGATAAGTTCTGTTACATTGCCTTTTAAGCTCCTTACACCATCATCCCGGACCTTTGCCTATGCTGACTGGGGCTGATGGGAGTTGGAGTCTGCCGACATCTGGCAGGCCACAGATACTACATTTATCTGTTAAAATGATTAATCAACTAAATAATCTCTTGACAGCGCTAATATTAATCCATGTAAGACTGTCTCTGAGCATGCACAGAGTTTCCCTAGAGATCAGAAAATATGGGAATGACAGTGAAAAGACACTACACATTTCCTTCCTTGGCATGGCATCCTCTTGTTCTGGCAAATGAACAGAAGGGTGAAATCCTGGCTGGCTGGCAACACTGAGTGACAGACAACCATCTTCAGCAAGGAGAGAAAGCACCTGCTGTTCCTACAGCAGGAGACCTGCCTTCTCTCTGCAGCCTGCTAAGAATTGAATCCCACCCATGCCATTAATCACTGCTCATTTGTCACAAAGATCATCTGACGAAACTGCTGTTTGTGAGGTTGTTCTTGCATCTGGAGTAAAAGCTTTTTGCTCTAATCACATTGAGACAGTTGACCTGCTGTTGATTTAATGACCCATAATGGATATAAAAATCAGACTATTTTAATGGATTTTCTTTTCTTTCATATTTTCATTTTTTAAAAGAACTTGTCTCTCCTCCTCCCTTTTTTCTTTCCTTTTCTTGTTTTGGCTGACAGAACTAATCTCGTTTCCTAGCATGCTAGCTGTGTGCTGCAAAGGGGGGCGGTATCTGGAGAAGCTTGACGTTTGGAATGCAATGAAATGATTTAGAGTTTTGTATGGGGCAAAATGCAGAGTAAACAGGAGCACATCTGCTTCAGAGAGTTAGCCTGGGTGTTCTTTTTCCATTTATCATTTTCTATATATCATTACACACAAGTGCAGAAACAGTTTTCTTTCACGCTCTTCCCTCCTTTGGAAAAAAGACAGAAAGAAAAAGAAGCAAGAAGAGAAAATGCCGGATTTGCAGGTTGCTAAATGATTTTTGAAGCTCCCTGCATGCAGAAAAGGAGCACGTCAGGAAGAATTCAGCCTAGAATTCCTTGATATGCTCCCATAAGGGAGCAGTATTAAAACAATAAGGTTGCCTACCACTGTTTATAACCAAACACCTAAAGCAGGCCCATGGGCCAAATGTGGCCCATCTGGGGTCCCAATCCAGCCTTCCTGGGCTCCCCAGATGGCCACGCCCCTTTCCCCTGGTCCCACCCTTTCCCCCCAACTTTTGTTTTTGCACAGGAAATCACCAAACTGAATTGATTTATTCACTTTGCATCCCACCCTTCTTCACGAAGCTCAGAGCTGCCTACAAAGGGGTGCCAATGTAACAGGGTCACAGCATCAGCTGTCTGTAGAGCAGCCTTCCCCAACCTGGTGCCCCCCAGATGGTTTGGACTACAACTCCCATCATCCCTAACCATTGGCCTCATTGGCTGGGGCTGACAGCAGTCCAACAATATCAAGGAGGCACCCAGTTGGGGAAGGCTGCCTTATATGGTCCTCTGGGAATGCCAGGAATTTTATCTTCCCCTTTTTTATCTGTTACTTCTGAATCCCACCCTGATCCCTCCCCTCCAGAATTACCTCCATTTTTGTCCTCAGAAGAATCCTGCAAGCCGGGCTGGCATAAGGTGATGGGAGGACATACCACCACTGCGCATTGCTGCTGGGGCATGGGGGAGCCCAACCGCTGGGGTGGGGGAAGTGCAAGCCACCGCCACATGGATCCCTGCAAGCCGCCACCTCCCACCCTCCCCTCAATACCTCACTCTGAGGGGTCCTTCCTCAGAGTGAGGCATTGGTGGGGAGATGGCCCTGGAGACCGCCTGTGCCATGGCAAAATAGGCAAACTCCAGGGCCACCTCCTTGCCTATGCCTCGCTCTGAGGAAGGGCTCCTCAGAGCAACACATTTGGGCAGGGCAGGCTCTGTGGAGAGCCGTGCCAGGTGCTGTCTTGCTGTAGCCTTTGCAGCAGCTGGGGTGGTTCTCCAGAGCAGCCCCCACCTATGCGCTCTACTCAGAGTAAAGGATCAGGCGGGTGGGCAACAGCTGCTTTCCTGCTGCCACTGCATTCGATTCGCTACAGCAGCAGAGTGACCAGCAGAGCTCTCTGGAGTGCCTGCCCACCCTGTGCCTCACTTTGAGAGGAACAGGGCAGCAGTAGCATGGGGGCTCCTGGCCCTCCTGCAGCAGGGCATGCAGGACCTGCCACCCTTTCCGGATCTTCAGCCTGAGCCGGGGGATTTGCCCCGCCTCATGGGAGGGTCAGCCCTGCTGCAAGGTGGGTTGGCCTCTCGGATTCTGTCCCAGCTCCACCAGGTTTTGCACAGGCTCCATCCTCCCCACCTGGAATCACACTGGGGCGGCGTTTTCGAAATCAAAAGTTGTCATAATGCCACATGGATGGTAGTAGCATGTGGTCAGTGTTCAGGAAGAAAACGTGCATATCTATGTCAACATTCTGAAAGATGGAGGCTTAAATATAGAGCCTTCATCGCTGCCAGTGAATTTCTGGAACTCCTGCAGGTTCCTGTATTTCGCTCCAGCAGAGACATCTGGGGAGGAGGGGAGCAGGCTGTCTCGAAGCAGCAATCAGAAGGATGAGTAGTGCTGAAACTGAAATGCCTAGCCCAACATTCATATGCCTTTCGCAGGTCCCTGGACTCCGGGATTTTATGGCCACACATTCCATGCCGCTCACATATTACTCCACATAGGGCAGCAGTGCAGTTTAGAAAGCAAGCAGGAAGAAGAGATGCACAGCCTCTTTCCTTCTCTCTTTATCTCTCCCCCTCAACCATCCCTCCACATGTTTTTCCTTAATTTCCAGTGACTGGTCCAGCCTTCGGAGATTCCAGGAGAAGAGCAAAACAGCAGCAGTGCCCCTCACGTTCCACCAGGGCCTTGCCTGGCAATAGTGATTTTTTAATCAGCACACCCTTCCAAAACACCCAACTATGAGAAATGTCTCCCCTCATAAACAGCACCGGAGAGGGGGACGAGGAGGGAGCAACTGGATCATGAGTCTGGCTGCTTCTCGGAAGTGCTTCCTTAGCTGTTGCAGAGAGAGAGAGAGAGAGAGAGAGAGAGAGAGAGAGAAGGCCTGCCAGGAATCTGACTGCTCTTGTACTGTCTGGGCCATTTATGAACCTGTTATTTCCTGAATGGAGAACCAATGGTAGTAAAAATTTATGGCTGGTCCCTTGCCCCATGCACACCGCAGTGCATGGGGGATGGATGGGGACCTGCAGAGATGGGTGGCAATTTTTTGTTTGTGCTTCAGAGAGGGGTGCCAAGATGGAGAGCCGAGCAGAAGCAGCTTGCTGGCTGTGCATACAGTCTGCTTGCAAAACCACCTGGTTCTGCCTGGCAAATAAACACCCTCCTTCAAGGTGGATCAGTCACCTGGCTCTTTTATAAGGCATTGATTTTCCTATCAATCTTCTTTAAGGCCTTCTAGATTCTTCTGGGTTGCTGCTTTCCACATTGTCATTCACTTTCAGCTCCTGTGCAGAGAAAAACGGATGTGTGCCGTGGTTGCCCAGACAACCGTAACCATGGAATCCATTACCAGAAGCTTCTAATTCATTTCTTTCCCCCTTCTTGTCTTCACACCAAGCCCTTTTCCCCGCCTGCCTTCCCGCCTGCCCTCAAGCGAGTGCCCAGTTTGCCACCCAAGATATAAAGCAGTTTGATGCCTGGGAATATTATTCAGGGGCCACAAAATTCATGGTTTAATTTCTTTATGGATGCGTAAACTTGACATACATTCTGTTCCAGTCCCTGCCTATTACAGGGCTCACAAAGTGTAACAGAATTGCAATGCTTCAGCTCTTTTAGTACAACGTGACAACGTGCTGGCATGTCAAGGGGGAGCATACGAAGTCTGCAGTTTCAAGGATGTTCCTGACCCAGTCACAGGGATGGTACCTTGGGCTGGCATTTTCATGCACCTGCCAAGGCCCATTTTGCAGGTGGGGGGTATTGCCAGTCCCTGGAACCTTCTGGCCCTGTTCTTCCTCCTCCTCCTTGACGCTACTGGCTGTTCCCCTAGGAACATCGAGATCTGCCTCAGACCGAACCAGACCATTGGTCCATCTAGCTCAGTGTCATATACGCCAGGGGTAGGCAACCTGGCGCCCTCCAGATGGTTTGGATGACAACTCCCATACTCCATGGCCATTGGCCTAGCTGGCTAGGTCTTATGGAAGTTGTCGTCCAAAATACCTGGAGATCACCAGGTTGTCTGTCCCTGCCCCACAATGACTGGCAGAAGCTCTCCAGCATTTCAGGCAGGGCTCTTTCCCAACCCACCTGGAAATGCTGAGGACCGAACCTGGGACGTTATGCACACAAAGCCTGTTCTCTACCACTGAGCTCTGCCCCTTGCCTTACCTGCAGTAGGGGGAAAAAAAACCAAAACAATGCTGTGCCTTAAAGTTGCAGAACCTCTTTCAGCCCAAGGGCCAAATTTCATTTCGGAGAAGCTTTCGGGGGCTACATTCCGGGGGCCACATTCCAGTGGGTGGGGCCAAAGACAAATGGGGTGTGGTCAAAGGCAAAAGGGGCAGGGCAAAATACCCAAAAAATAACGGTGTGCTTTAGCTTATAGCCGTTACTGCCAGTATCTGAGCCTTAGGACAGGCAGTTCAAGCTTTTAGAATAGGGAAAAACTGCACAAAAGCCAGGAAACCACCAAGCTATCTGTGGTCAGGGAAAAGGGGATGATGGGGTCAGGGCATGGAACCCCAGAAGCCTGGACTGGGATCCCAGGAAGGCCAGATTTGGCCCCCGGGCCTGAGTTTCCGCACCCCTGCTCTAGCCCCTGTGAGTTAGTGAGCAATGAAAGGAACAAAGAACAGGAACAGTCACCCCTGTGTGATGCTGTGGTTTGGGCTCAGAGGGAGAGGCATGTGAGCGGGCCAGGGCAACAGTGCTGATGAGGAGAAGGCGGAGGAATTCTGGGAGGGGAGCCCCCAGAGATCATCTTGCCCGAGGCTCCCCCAAACCTGGAACTGGCAAGAGCTACCCTGTCATCTTCACAACCAGCCTTGTCTGACAAATCCAACTGGCAGCTTCATGCTGAGTGTGTGACTGTCCCAGCTGTCCCACTGTAGGTGGATCAGTTTATGTATCCAATGCACATGTTCATGGCATGGTGCTTGGCATGGGAAGGGTGTGAGTCACACTGTGTTTAACTCCTATCCCTCCCATCTCTAAAAGTAAAAGACCCAGGGGCAAAACCAGGAAAGGAACTAGAATGTGTCAGCTCCAATGTCATACGGGGGCTATTGAGCAGTGGCAGCATCGATGGCTTGTCACCTACCCTGGGGATTCCATTGTAGTTGAGCCAGGCAAAGGAGATAACTCATGCTGTGCCGAAAATTTCTTCCATGATCCCCCCCCCCCCGGCCCGGAGCATTCTCATTCAATGCGATAGAAAATAAATGGGTTTCGCAAAGGAATTCAAAGGAGAAAGACACTCATGAGGAATCCTCATGGGTTGGGTTTTGGGTTCTTGTGCTTACCTTGGCCAAGGAGTGTGTGCAAGTGTCCTGTCTTTTGTGGTACATTCGTCTCTCTGGCAGCCTGTAGCCTCCTAGGCTTCCCACACTTCAATTAAAGCCCAGGGGAAGACATCACAGGGCAATTCCTCCCATAGGACTTCTTTCAGATCAGGAAGTGTAGGCCGACTGGAGGCTGCAGAGCCATGGAGAAATGTGTAATAGAAAGGGAAAAACCCACAACACCGTCGGCCTCCTTGCCGTGATTGGGTAAGCTCAAAAATACCACCAAAATGAATTCAAAATAAATTATAAAATGCCCTGAGAATGAGGGGGGGGGAATGGAAATGTCTTTCATGGGGGAAGAAAACATTCAGGAAATTTGAGGACAGGATTTGGAAAAACGCCACCTCTTCCCTGGAGCTAGACACAACACTGCCCCCATCACAACTGCAAAGGGGCTTTCAGGAAAGTAGCAGTATTATAAGCTACACAGCTCAGAAATTTAGCATTTGGAAGACCCAGGGGAATAGGGATTTATTTATTATTATTTATTATTAAATTTATTAATCGCCCATCTGGCTGGTCACTCAGCCACCCTGGGCGATGTACAGCATATAATAAAACAATTTAAAATAATAAAATTCTACATTTTATTCGGATGGACA
This sequence comes from Heloderma suspectum, assembly GCF_057233095.1. Lineage (NCBI taxonomy): Eukaryota > Metazoa > Chordata > Lepidosauria > Squamata > Helodermatidae > Heloderma > Heloderma suspectum. The sequence goes on from NC_139459.1 coordinate 186,320,268, forward strand.
AATCCCTTACCTCTGGGTCCGGCAGAGGGGGGTCCGCAGGGGGGTGAGGCAATCCGTCCCTCCCCCCAGAATTCATTTGCATCCCTGTTCATCCCTGTTCACACTATTGTGGGGAAAAACAGGGTCACAAATGGTGTAGTGGATTCCATTTGCGGCCGTAAAGCTGGTAGTTTAGCCTAAATGCAGCCGTAAATGGCTGCATTTAGGCTAATCTACCAGCTTTATGGCCGCAAATGGCGCCCACTATGCCATTTGCATCCGGAGACTCACTTACCCTACCCCAGCGATACGGCACGGCAGGGGCAGCCGGCCGTATCGCCAGCGGAGCAGAGCCGGCGGCCGGCTCCAAAGGATCAACACAACAAGAGAGCAAACCCGCTGTCAAGGGCTCCTTGGAGGGCTCTCTCAGTCTAATCCAGTTAGCCAAGTCCAGACACAGACAAAGGGATTCTTTTCAAAGCTTTATTCTTCTTTTACAACTTAACAACTCTACAGGTAGCAACTAGATCTGAGGAGCAGCATCCCTGTGCCCTAAGTTGGAACAGTTGGTCCCCGTTGGAAGGGCAATTACTGGCAGACCCCCTGAATATAAGGACTAGGGAGAATCCCTCCCCTTTTCCCTTGGATCCTCTGGGCGCAACCGTTCTTTGAGCGCAAACCATTTGGCGCCGCGCATCCCCCCCAGTCTGCTATCTGTGCTGGGTCACTCCCTGAACTGCTTTCTAAACTAGGAATGTGGGTGGGAGGAATCTCCGTCAGCTGTTGGTCCTAGGAAAAAAGGAGCGCACTCTTCTCCCAAAGGAGCGACTGCTCTCTTCAGCATCAGAACTACTCTGGGATTCTATGGGCTCAGTGTCCACCCTGACACCCGCACAGATTCCTGGGGGAGGCAGAGGTGAATGCTCCGTTCCGCCACGGGCCCCAATGGGGCCAGATTCTTGGAATCCGGCCTCATTGGGGTCCGTGGCGGAATTCTCCCCCATCCCTACTGGGGAAGGTGCTGAATCCTGAAGAATAACAACCAGAGCTGAACCAAATTTCTCAGAAGACTTTTTTTTTCAGAAAAGTTCTGAGATTTTTTTCCCCTCCTCCTTGTTTCCCCAAAATAAAACGTCACTTGGCAGAATCTTCTCCACATTTTCTCCATCTATTTTTATCATGGTGGGCACCTTCCCTCCCCATGCCCCCATGAGGCTTTGGAACGATGCTAGGTATGGGGCAATGTGGTGGATGCAAAATGGGGGCCAGGGTGCCAACATAGTTGCCGCTATTGCCACTTGTAGTTAGGGATGTCTGTCACCAGGAAATCCATTTCTTTTTTCATTTGACGGAATTCTGCGGTATGCCTGACTCTGCTCGCATTTGCGGGCTGAGCCGTGGGGTTTCCCTGAAATCCGGGAACTTTTTATGCATTTTTAAAATTTGTGCAAATAGAGGTTTGTATTTGTACAAATTTTAGCCAGAATTTGAGCAAATCTGTATTTGTGCAGATTTTTAAAAAACGGAAAATCCACGAACTGGCCCGACTTGATGCAGATGGAGTCGGGCTCTGTAGCAGAAAACAGACAGAAGTCTATGGGGCCAAACCAAGGGAAACTCGTTGAACTCCATCCCCCAAATGAATTCCTCTGACATCCCTACTTGCAGTGGCAGCACACACACAAGAACACCCTTAAGAAGAAAAAGAAAACAGAGCTGTGTTACAACCCCAGCCAATGGTGAACCCTCCCTGTGAGAAACTGTTCCAGAATGTCTCATCCCCCTGAAGAAATTCAACTAAATTGCCCCCCCCACCTGCATTTCTCTGCCCACAAATGGGGTGAAAAATTTTGAGAGGCCATTTGCACACAGCTCTAGGAATAACGTTGTTATTGTCACCAGCTGGGAGGAGGAAAGAGATATTTCATCCTCATGCTAATGAAATGGCAAGCCTGGAAATACTTATTTGTCATCTGCAGGACAAAGAAAGGAGGACACTGACTTTGAATTTCAAGAGTGGTCTTAAATATGTGTCCATTGACTGGTTTAACATATTCTTGGGTGCATAATGGAGCTAGCGAGAGAGAGAGAGATGCTGAAATGCCACTGTCTGGAGCAACAGAAAGCAAAATGGTCTGAGGCATACAATGCCAGCTCCAGGTTTTTGAGGCAAGAAGCCCTCCACGGGCCCCCTCCCTCAGTGAGTCCGCCTTCTCGCCACCATTGTCACCAGCTGCTGTTGCTCCTCATCCTTCTTCTCATCTTTCCTACCACTGGCTTGCTTGACAGGCAGAGAGCCAAGGGGCAGGCTGGCCGCAGCCGCAGCATCTACTGTTTCTCATTCTCATCACCACCATTGTCTGGGCCAGAGTGAGAGGCAGGTGAAGAAGCAGGTTATGATGGTGAAGAGGAGACAAAACTCCAGAGGGCTCTTGTCAGTGAGCCTCTGCTGGGGTGTGGGCCCTCGGCAGGTGCCCAACCATGTCTACCCTGTGGACATACAAATTGGTTGGCCAGTGTGGGAAGCTAGATGTTGAACTTGCTGGATGGATTCTTCTTGCATTCTTGTGCTCAGATGAAAGTAATGGCACAAAGCCCTCCTGACCACTAGGCTGGATGAGGTGGCTGCCTCAGGCAGCTGATTTGGGGTGTCATGAAAGGGAAGCAAATCCTTAGTTATTTAATCCATTATTCGTATACTGCTGCTGCCATGGAGGGGGCAGTAATATCTCTGTGGGGTTTTCTTCCTCAGGTGCCAAAATACCTTGACCAGCCTTGAGTACCATGATGCACCTTGACTTGGAGGAGGGACAGCATTCCCTGAGGTAGCAGAATGTCTTGGGTGGGCCCTGGTGATGGAGTAGAATCAAACTAGCCTGTGTTAAGTTAACACACCCCCTGGATTCCAACTGAAGGAACCCTCTGGGATCATTTGAACTTCTTTTCTAATATCTATTGTATCTTTCTCCGACCAGGTTCACCCCACGTGTTTTAGACTACAAATCCCATCATCCATGACAATTAGCCATGCTAGCTGGGAATGGTGGGAGTTGCAGACCATCACATCTGGAGGGCAGCAGTTTGGGGAGAGCTGATTTAATAGCATACACGTTCCTTAATATACATCTTAACCAAAGTGACTGACAAGGTAGGGATGTGTAAAGCAGCAAAACCCAGCTCGCCAAAGTTCTCTCCATCCTGAAGTTCATTCCAACTTGAGTCCATATCAGCTTGCGAGCTTTGTTGGGGGGGGGGGGGTTTGCGGGAAAATCCATGTGTATTTTTGTGCGTATTTTTCCAAATGTACACATCAGTTGTCCACATCTTTGAAATGCATGCATTCTTCTCCCATTGATTAAAGCATGTTTGTGTGCATTTTTCAAAAGTACGCATTTTTTCATGCGCATTTTTGGAGTGGTCCAAGAATCACATTGCAAGCTCAGAAAATACAGACTTCGACTGGAGATTGCATCCGCGTCCATGTTCAGTCCAGAAAGTGTGAACTCAGTAAATCCTGTGCAAAAACAAACTAAAATGAATTTCTCATACATGCTTACTGACAGGTCCTCCTTCTAATCAGTTCCCTTAAAAAAAAAAATCAAGATATAGAGGCAAGTAGCACAAAAACCACTGCACCTATAATTCTGACGTTCATCAAGCATAATCCTCTCCTAAGGAGAAACTGTGCCTGCAAAATCCATCCACTTCTGATGAGCAAAGGGCTGGATGTGCCTGATCTTGTCTGATCTCAGAATCTAAGCAGGGTCAGCCCTGGTTAGTCCTTGGATGGGAGACCGCCTGGGAATCAGGCTTCCTGCATTGAGCAGGGGGTCTGACTTGATGATCTTGTAGGCCCCTTCCAACCCTATGATTCTATGATTGCTATTTCTATGATTAGAAAAAAAGTTATAGCTGTTTCTTTTATTTCTTGTGGAGGCACAAAGCCTCAGGTTTCTGAATTTCAACTTGGGTCCAGTACCCAAGTTGAACCAGATGGCCTCCAAACTGATCCAAGTAGAACTGGACCATTTTCCAAAGTGCTGGATCAAGGTACAAGTCGAAGCTTGCAGTCCGTGCACACTTCTAATCCCAGGTGGCTGCATGAGGCAGTACTTCTTTGGGATCCATAATTCTGACATTCTGGATGAACAAAAGGAAATACTTCTCTATGGAGTGCATCATTAATATGTGGAATTTGCTGCCACCAGAGGTGATGATGGCTCTTCTCTTAGATGGCTTTAAAAGGGGATTGGACAAATCCCTGACGGATAAGTCTATTAGTTGGGTACTACTACTCCTGATGGCTAACTGTAGGCAACATGGCATTCAGGCTCAGAAACAGCATGTTGCTGAATACCAATTGCTGGAAGCAACAGCAGGAGAGTACTATTGAACCCATGTCCCGCTCGTGGGCTTCCCAGAGCGTTCTGGTTGGACACTGTGGGAAAGAGGATTCTGGACCAGTCCAATGGCACTGGGGACAGAGTTGAGGCATCGGCGGATGAGTCTTTGGGAACCCAGGAACCAAATTTTAGTGTTATGGAAGTGGATGTGAAGAGCTGAGGGTCCCACTAGTTGGTGCCTGCGTCACAGCAAAGTTGGAAGTCCCATCAGGACTCAATAAACCACAAGGCCAGCTGGGATATTTGAGGGAGGACCTCCTGACCTAAGCACCCCAGGATGTGGGGCTTTCTTCTTCGTATTCCACCTGGCTCGGCAAAATATTCAAAGGAGAAGTGTGAATTTTTAAGGGTCACTGAGTTTTGGTTCGCATATAGGTTCAGAGGTGTGAAATTACCAAACAAATTTCTCCCTCAGCTTTAGTAATCTCAGCCACATAGTGAACACTACACATTATTAACCATTATAAAGGCTGCAGTGTTTAATCAGTCATATTGGACAGATATTAATCAATTTAAAAACATTTAACTAACTCAAAAAGTTGCCTTGATTAATCAAGCAGCAGATGAAGAAAGAAAGAAAGAAAGAAAGAAAGAAAGAAAGAAAGAAAGAAAGAAAGAAAGAAATCTATGGGTTGGATCCAGACTTAGTCATACATGGAGTAGACCTGTTGAAATCAATGGGACTTCTGTAACTCAATGCAGATACTAAAAGGGAAGTAAAAGGTTGATTTGGCTGGGGCCGGGGGGACTTATCCAAGGTTTAGGAACAGGAGGGGCTGTGGAGGCAGCAAGGGGGTTAGGGAAACACAGCACTTGAAAAGGAGATGGGAGATGGGAAAAGCCTCTCAGAGGCTTTAAGGGAAGAGAAGCGGTTTGTGGGGCGGCAGGGCAGGGGGAGAGAGAAAGAGAGAGAGAGAATTGAAAATAAAACTGCCAAGCTCATACTCCCCTTATACATGGTGCAACCACACTTAAAATAATGTGTACAGGTCACCACACCTAAAAAAAGATATTGCAGAGCTGGAAAAAGTGCAGAAAAGGACAACTAAAACAATCAAGTGGTTGGGGCATCTCCCCCATGGGGGAAGGTTACAACAGCTGGGATTGTTTAGCTTAGAAAAGAGGGGAGTAAGGAGAGAAATGATAGAGGTTTACAAAAATTATGCTTGGTGTGGAGAAACTAGATAGGGAGATATTTTTCTCCCTCTCTCATAATACTAGAACCCAATGAGGCTCATAAGGCTGATTGGTGGGAGATTCAGGGCAGATAAAAGGAAGGACTTCTTCACACAGCTCATAGTTAAACTATGGAATTTGCTTCCACAAGATGTCGTGATGGCCACCAATTTGGATAGCTTTAAAAGAGGACTGGACAAATTCCTGGAGGAGAAGGCTGTCAATGGCTTCTAGTCCTGATAGAGAGCCAGTGTAGTGTAGTGGTGAGAGTGACGGACTGGGAGCCGGGAGATCCGGGTTCTAGTCCCCACTTGGCCATGGAAGCTCACTGGGTGACTTTGGGCCAGTCACAGACTCTCAGCCCAACCTACCTCACAGGGTTGTTGTTGTGAGGATACAACGGTGAGGAGGAGGATAATGTAAGCCGCCTTGAGTTCCTTGCGAGAGGGAGAAAGGCGGGGTATAAATGCAATAAATAAATAAATAAATAAATAGTCATATGCTACTTCTAGTATCAGAGGCAGTATGTCTATGTACACCAGTTGCTGGGGAAGATGGGCAGGAGTTCCTGCTTGTGGGTTTTCCATGGCCCGCTGGTTGGCCACTGTGTGAACAGAATGCTGGACTAGATGGACCCTTGGTCTGATCCGGCAGAGCTCTTCTTATGTTCTTATGACATATTGATTCAAAATAACCAAATAAATGTTTGGATGGATGTCTCCACTATTTATTACATTTATATCCTGGATGTCATGGTGGTGTGAATAAGACCCACAGGTGGTCCTGTATCCATGCGCCCAGCTGACCAGACCCACACCTGCTTAGCTTCAGCAAAGTTGCTGCATCACACGCCTTCCAATCATATCCCAGGAGTTGTTAATACTATAACCAAATAGAGCAAGGATGGGGAACCTCAGGCTTCCCAGATGTGGTTGGCTACAGCTCCCATCATCCCTCACCATGGGCCATGCTGTCCAGGGCTGCTGGGAGTTAGAGTCTAAGAACAGCTGAAGGGCCACAGGTTCCCTACCCTTGAGGTGGAGTGCAATGAATTGCAGACTCAGTTTGATAAACTTCACACCATGCCAATACAAAATATAGGGGAGAGTAACCGCAATGTGTGTATGCGCATGTGTGCATATGTATGTATGCACAAAAAGAAATCCATGGAACTGATGATGAAGAAACCCAACCTGCCCACAGAGATGTCCCCTTTTGCTTTCAGATCTTGTCTGCCTTCTCTGTGCTGATGCTGCCCTTGACCACATCAATCAGAAGGTGACAGTCATTTGATAATAGCCCTCCTGATAGTATCCATTAATTAATAACGTAGAATATATGCTAGGAAAGGTGACAGTGTGAACTATACTATCATGACTTTCTTTTAATGGTCCCTTTAAACTGCCTGTACTGAGCCTCCAGTGATTTGGCCAAGGGAGATGGGAGTTGGCTGGTGCTTTATAAATAAAAATTATGCTTAATTATGATGACCTTTTCAATGTGTTGTAATAGAGCTGGCTTGGCCACCGCTCATACCACTTGCTTACAGCAGCAGTAACCTCTAAGGAAGAAGGGGACCTCCCAATAGGCCTGTGATATTGCATTCTGCCCATAAAGGGCACACCTTTGCCCTTTGCCCCTCCAAGGCAGGCCGCTGAGCCATTGCCAGGCCATTTGATGAGACTGACAGACAGACCACGGGGCTGACCAATGCTGCAACTGTTTCCTCTTCTTCAAGAAAGCAAAGCCAAAAGGAAAGAGAGTGAGATGGCTGCTGCTATTCTTGAGGCCCGCACATTCATTTCATTTCTTGATGGCTGCAAGAACTTGCACATGGGAATTCACCATCATGCATTAACACTGCAGACTGCCCTGTCACCTCAAATACAATGTGCTGGGTGAGAGGAAGGGACCTTCCATGAGTGGAAGAGACCTTCCATGAGTGGAAGGACTCTGCTTGTGGAACATACTTTTGTGTGATCTTTTGGGATCCCACCACCACAGCTCAGCCTATTCGGCATGGTCTCCTGAATCTCTGTGTAGCATTTTCAGGAGGCCGGAGAGGCTGCTATGGGAAGGAGGGGGCAGCCAAGGCATTTGATCCACCTTAAATCTTCAAGAGAGGCAGTTTACACATTCCGAGCTGTGCAAGCCAGTGAGTCACCATGTGATGAGCAGGCATGTGTGAACCCTTAGATTTATGAATGAGTGAAGCTGCCTGATAGTGACTCAGTTCTTTGGTGCATCTAACCAATGTTGCCTGCTCTGACAGGCAGCAGGTCTCCGAACCATCCTGCAGATGACTTTCCCCAGAACAGAAGAGGTGGTAATATTGGGCTTAAAGGCTACAGATGACCACTGTCCCTTAAGAGTGGGAATTTTTCTGCTGAAATGCATGGAAGGGTTTGTTTTTGCTTTACTTTTTATGTATTTGATTATTTATTATATTTCTCTATCCCCCAGTAGCTGAAGCTCTCTGGGCAGTTCGCAACCAAAATTTAACCATAAATTATGCAGGGTGTGGAGAACGTGGACAGGGAGACATTTTTCTCCCTCTCTCAAAATACTAGAACCCGGGGTCAGCCCATGGACCTGATTGGTGGGAGATTCAGGATGGATAAAAGGAAGGACTTCTTCACACAGCACATAAACTATGGAATTCAGTACCACAAAATGTAGTGATGGCCACCAATTTGGATGGCTTTAAAAGGGGGTTACATTCATGGTGGAGAAGGCTATCAGTGGCTACTAGTCCTGATAGCTATATGCTACCTCCAGTACCAGAGGCAGTATGCCTTGTACACCAGTTGTTGGGGAACATGGGTGGGAGGGTGCTGTTGCAGTCATGTCCTACTTGTGGATTTCCCATAGGCAACTGGTTGGCCACTGTGTGAACAGAATGCTGGACTAGATGGACCCTTGGTCTGACCCAGCAGGGCTCTTCTTATGTTCTTATGTGCTTAAGCTAGCAGCAGGGCAAAGATTTAAAATACAGTACCAGATTTAAAACAGAAACTGAAAAATTAAAATGCCTGGTAAAATAGGGTTTTACCTTTTTACCAGAAGTTACCCAGTTCACAACTCTTGGAATCAAACACAGTCCAGAATGGAATCTGCAGCCAAAGTCTGTACATTTCTGAGCTTGCGATGCATGGAACAAAAAAAGTGTTTAAAAAAACAAACCTTACATTGAAAAATGCACATGAACAAATGTGTACATTTCAAAAATGCATAGAAACATGCTTCAGTGATAGAAAAATGTGTACATTTCAAAAATGCAACAATTGATATGTATATATCGGGGAAAATATGCATGAAGTTTCATGCAGAGAAACCAAAGCTTGCAATCTGATGTGGACACAAGTTGGAACAAGCTTTAAGGTGGAATTCAGAGAACCTCAACAAACTTGAGTTTTGCCAATTCCCACATCCCTACAATTTTGGTTTGAATCGAAAACAGAGTTCTTAGGATTTCCCACAAAGCAACTCTCCTCCAATTCTCTTTGTAGAATTAAAGCACTACTACTATTTCGGAGGGAACAGAGCTACAGCACAAGGTAAAAACTACCTTTGCAAAAGGTCACGCCTATGACAGATTCCCCATGGGCATTGTGAGTCATCCTCCATTTTGTTTTTATGATGAACAGAGGAGGCAAGAAGTTTGAGCTAATGAGCCGTTGCTTCCAAAATTCAACAATTCCCAACTCCAGAGGTTGGATCCAGACTTAGCCACGCTTAGAGTAGACAGAATGAAATCAATGGGACTTAAGTTGCTCACGACAACCTTGAGTGCCATTGATTCCAATGTGTCTCCTGTGAGCAGGACGCAGCCTGGATCCAGCCCAAGTAAAGCAAAGCAACGATGGGAAGTTATTATTGACTCTGGCATTGGGCAGGGCTGGGATCTTACTGGAGATCAAAACTGATTCATCCTATTTGGCTGCCTCCTTTTCTACTACAGGCCTGTTTGTCTTAGCACCCTTGGTTCTGCTCTGAATTCTCAGATCACATTCCTTAACACACTTAATGGTTACAAAACATTCAAGGCATCAGGATTAATTTACAACTCAGGCACATCATTCCATCACATGGGGCCGTGGAGCCAGTACTTCACACACACACACACACACAGAGAGAGAGAGAGAGAGAGAGACTTTTCCCTGCCTAAACACACATCACTCCCTGCAACACAGCTCCCTCTGGCATCTCGGTCTATATAGCAGCATCAGGTTCTTTCCTTTCAAGTCCTTCCTTCCTGGCATTGCCAAGTTACAATGAAGGTGGCCAACCAGCCAGTCATTTCCTGGTCCAGCTGAAGTGGTTTTCTGTCATGCATTGCAGGCAAGGATTGGCAAATCTGTCAGTTTCATTTCCTCCCACATTCAAATGTTTAACATTGTAAGTTCTTTCTCTGCTGAAGAGTGGTGTACTGGAGCCAGAGCTCATGGAGACACAGCACCAGCACCTTTTTATTAGCAGGGACACTGGTGTCATCTGCCACCCCACCCCGTTCAAACTTCCCTCTTCCCTCTGAGCTTAGCTGTAGTCCTCACAGTAGCTGGAGGGAAATGGGATTTCCAAACAACAATATATTGTTCCTTCTTGTAATGTAAATTATCCTTGGGTGGCTTGGTCTGGAATGGGCAATTAAGGCCCAGTTGCTTTACAAAAGTCTTGGTCCTAGACTCCTAGCAGAAGAAATTTGTGAATTTTGGTATGTTCTTATCAAAACAAAACTGAAACGAAAATTCTCACTCATCTGCATCATCCAGATTCAATAGCTACAGCTATTCCCAGCATGGAGAGGACCACATTGTACCTACCTGCCATGTAGCTATTAAAGATGAGGAGCCTTTCAGAAAAAAAAGAGATGGCAACCCTACTTAAGCATGAGCATGGTTATGCAAACCCAGACTTTTAAGAGCTAATCACTCAAAATGTTGGGTTTGGGTGGATTAATCAATCACATTCCGTTTCTCCCACATTTGAATGCTCACCATTGCTAACTGTAGGCCTTTTTTTTAAAGAAGTCGTTGATTGCCTTAAATCTGCACCATGTTCCCCATTCAGAAGTGCAGACATCTCTCCAAGCAGCATCATGCAGACCTAGGTTGTTGCACATTGGTTTAATTACACAACAGCTTGCAGCATCTGGTCCCCATTTTGTTTCGAAGGTTCATCAGTCATATCCAGGAATTGGTTGCCTGTTTTGGATGCTTATCCACAACAGCCTATTATTATTATTATTATTATTATTATTATTACTGTTATTATGCATTGAGAGCAGGAAGCTGCAGATATTCCCGGCATCACTGCAATTGCCTCTTTTCTGGACTGCGTAAGCTCTTCATACCAGCATAATAGTTATAGGATGGGGAATCAATCAGGAAGTGGCACTGATTATGCTCAGCCATTGTGGGTGAGGAGACAGTGGCAAAGTGCATCATCATTATAGCGTTTACTGCTCATGATGAATGTGCAAGATGATTGACCATGGAAGGTGCCATGGAGAAAGAGACTAAGAACCATCACAAGGATGCTCTTGTGCATTTGCTTTAGCTGCCACCCGATTTCACCTAATACAATATTCGAGCTAAATTTAGGGCACAATCCGATAGCTGCCAGACATTGGCAAGATGGCCATGGGATTGCTTAGTTTCTGGGAATTGACCCCAGAGCCTGCGCACCAAGGTCAGCTCCAAGAAAACCGCCTCCCAGGCCCTCCCCCACTGCCTCATAGGCAGCACGGACTGTCCCCTGGACAGAGCAGCACAAAGCGGGGCAAAAGGGGGTGTTCCCAGGGGCAGGGATGGGTGGGGAGTGCGGAAGTTGGCCATCTAGCCAAAATTGGCCATCCAGCCATGGATGCAGGGCAGCCAGAGCACAGAGGAGAAGATCCCCTCCGTGCTCCACCCACCCTGCATTGGATAGGCAGTCGCCTCCGAGTTCAAAGGCGGACACCCATCCTGATAGGATTTCTCCCTTAGAGGTTTTTCTGCTTGGGCAAAAGCATCTATAACAGAGCTGGGGAACCTGTGGCAAAATGTTGCTGGCCTACAGCTCCAGTTGCCCCTGACCATTGGCCATGCTAGCTGGGGTTAATGGGAGTTGTAATTTGGCACCATCTGGAGGGTTCTCCACCATCCCCTGATCTAAGGGATTCCAAGGGATGCTGAAAATGTTTTTTCTAAATGAGATGTGATTAATATGAGTAAACACTGAAGATACAGAATACTAAGGGCACTCATTACCTTGTGGCAATGTTGAGTAGTTGCATTGTTCTGGGGTCTTTCAAGATGCCAGATTCATTCCATGGGCACGTTATGAATTCTCTTTTGTAAACATGGTACTTAAGTATCTACCAGGGGGGCGTTGGGCTCTTTCAGAGGCAAGAAATTGGATATGTGCACTCGGGGGCGGGGCAGAGCACATATGAAGTACTTTGTTGGGCCCTTTGGATATCAAAGGGGGAAATATAATAGTGTATAAATAAAGTCCCATGGTATATGATAGGGATTCCTGAGAATTTCGTTTAAGTTCGTTTTTGATAAGAATTTACCAAAATAGAGCTTTGGCTATTGAGCCATACAGAAATGTGATAAATAAGTAAATTCTCCTTTTTTCCATATTCAAGAAGGAAAGAACTTGAGAGTAAAAAACAAAATCAAATGTGAGAGAAAACAAAACTGACAGATTCGTAGGGATGTACGAAAGTCACCTACCTTTTCGCGGATTCTGTTCATGGGGGGGAGGCGTTCCGTCCCTCCCCCTGGAATCCTCGATGGGGGGGAGGTGATCCGGTCCTCCCCCCCAGAATCCTCGATGGCCAGCTGTGCTCCGCGGCAGCTCTGCGGAGCAGCTGGCCAGGCCCAGGCCAGGGCTGTCCGCAGCCGAATTTCCAGCCACGGAGGGCTCTGGGTAAAAAAAGAAAAACACATACGCAAATGGTGGCGACTACAGCCACCACCATTTGCATTCCTTATTTATTGCCGTCTTAGTCTACGTCAATATTTATGTAGACTAAGACGAAGAAAAGAAAAGGGAACGCAAATAGCATAGTGGACGCTATTTGCGTTCCCCTTTCTTTTCTTCGTCTTAGTCTACATAAATATTGATGTAGACTAAGACGGCGAAAAATAAGGAATGCAAATGGCGGCGGCCATAGCCGCCGCCATTTGCGTACACATTTTTTTTTAAAACCCAGGCGTGATAGGTTACATAAGTCTTTACGTAGCCTATCACGTCTATGGGGGGAGGGGGGAGAAAAAGACCAGACTGCAAATGGCGGCGGCCAGTAAGAAGACCAGCCACCGCCGCCGCCGAAGCCGAAGCCGCCGCCATCCAGAACATCCGTCCCAGGTATGTCTCGTCCCAGGGGGGGATCCAGGGGGCGGGGGGTGGCAGGCCGTTCCGCGATGGATTTCGGGGGGCCGAATGCAGTGGCATTCGGCCTCACCGAGATCCGTCACGGAATTCTCCGCCACCCCTACACATTCGTCCATCCAGGCCCAGGGCTTTGAATGCGTAGCTCATAAATGTCTGTGTTTGAATTCCTGTGTACTCAACCATGTTTGTTGTGCTGAATTAGGCTCGCCACCAATTTTTTTTCTGACAGGCTACTCATCTTTATCAACTATGGCAGGCAGGTACATCATGGTCCTCTCCATGGACCATGGACCATGGACCTCTCCATCATGGTCCTCTCCATCGAATTTGGCCAGCTCTTATGGATGAGAATTTTGCTTCTGTTCGGTTTTGATAAGAATTTTCCAAAATGCACAAATTTCTACGTCTTTGGGATGGAAAGAACTTGAGATTTTAAACAGTCAAAAGCAGGAGAAAGCAAAATGAAAAGTTTTGTCCATCCTTAGTATGTAGCCTGAAGGCACATGATGCAGCAGCCTTACTGAGGCTAAGTGGATCTCAGTCTGATCAGTGTCTGGATGGGAAACCACCTCGGAGGAACCATACCTATGCTGCTTTGAGTTTCTTGGAAGAAATGCAGGATATGAATGTAATAAATAAACCCTGATGGTTTTTTATCCAATTGCTTTATTGTAAAGCTGTTAAACATTAAAAATAAAAAAAACCACTAATGATATTTCTCAGGGGGGTTCTGCACAGTCCTATTGCATGCTGGGAATCCCTAGGTTGAGATTCGCCCAGCCAATAAGGAGCCAAATGTCAGTCAATGACCTTTAAAATTGGGTTTTCAATTTTCACTCACAGCAGGAATAAATTATCACATCGCTACTTGACTTTTTTTTTTTTTTTGCCACTGCCAACCTGACTGCTTCCCCATCAGTATTTCTCAATCAAAAAGAAAGAAAGAAAGAAAGAAAGAAAGAAAACAATACGATACGATACGATACGATATGATATGATATGATATATGATATGATATGACATTGACCAACCGCTAGGAGTAGAGCTAGACTGCAAATGTCAATGCTGTCAACAACACCTCTGATGATCTACAAGGAGGCCCATCTCCATCCCACCCCCCACTCTTCAGCTCAGTCACAAGTTCCTGGCAACCCTAACCCTCCAGCTTCCTATGGAGACAGACAGGTTTGCTGGCAGGATAGGGAGCAGGAGTCACTCATGCAACAGAGACAGGCAGTTCCGATGGATGCTGCTATTGTAGCAACTAGTCAGAAAGTTTGGGGCAGGGGATGTTTGTGTTGACTTCTTTTGATGCTGACACAGTCTAGGGAACCAGTGGTGTGAGTCAGGGTCTTTTTCCTGGAAGTGCTTTGGGGTGATGATTCAAATCCTTTATTCCCCTAATGGTGGTGAAAAGGCTGGGAGCTGCGGGGAGGGGGAGACAGGAGATCAGCATGTAACACAATCCATGTTCCTTGCATATTTGCTGAGCTCATTGCTGAGAAATAAGACAGCGGGTGTTGTTGGGTTTTGTTTTGTTTTTCATTTTTGCCACTGGACAAGACCAAAGCTTCATTTCCCAGTCTCTTTCCACCCAGACAGGGACCAGTTATACCCTGGATGGTTGTGACATCCAACTGTACCAGCAGGCATAGAGCCAGCTTGGGGCACTTACAAGGTGTACACACTGGTAATTGGTGATAACAGGAATCTTTCTTAAAAAAAAAAAAATGTTTCCCTGCCCATGAAAGAGAAAAGCCTCCTCAACAGCCCAAATAATCACATTATTCTCCAGTTGAGGGGGAATTAAAGGGTTCAAAGAAGGAACTAAAGGATGGGCAACATTTGGCCACATGTAGCCCCTTGGCATATTTATGGCCCGTACCACTGAATTTGCCACTGGAGTAACGGTGGCAGCAAAAAACCTGTGGTGATTTTACTCCCAAACAAGGCTTTTGCAGATGCCTCCCGGAAGTCCGGTTTTGCTTCCCAACAAGGCGCATGTCCATGTACACTTTGCTTGGAAACAAAATCACTGTTTTGCTGCCATCTTGGTGGCAAATTTGATGGCATGACAGTGGTGGGAGGCAGGGCTGTGGCTCCCAATGGGGTCCAGGGGAGCAATACACCCCGCTGATCCCCAGATGTTGCCCACCCCTAAAATAAGCAAACAGCTTCATATGGGCCTGCCAGTGAAGGCTAGTGCTTTAGCTTTTTCCTGGGTGGCAAACACACAAGCATAGAAGCAGCAACAGGATCTGCTACATCATCATGAGAACATGAAGAGTGCTAGATGAGGGAATGGTCCATCTAATTCAGCATCCTGTAGGGATGCTGGAAAAATCCACAATGGATTCAAATGAGTTCTGATTTCTATGTACCTGAATTGCGGATTCCACAGCAGACTGGCATTTCCTGAGTTGCGCAGATTTTGCAAACTTGCAGACTAATTTTTAACTTGGGGTGGGGGATTTGCACACATGTATACAAGTGCATTCTGTTTCCCCCCGTGGTCAACCAGAGGCCTCTGGAGAGCCTGTTCTTTGCCTCTCTGTTGAAAGATAGCAATGAGGTCGCAGAAACTGCTCTCCTTTTCAAAGATTCATGTCATGGTTCCATGGCTGTATCTTGTCAAGATATAAAACTGTCTCCCAGCCTTGGCTGTGTTAAATTATGTGTGTGTGTGTAAGTGAGTGAGTGCATCTTTGTAAACACACTTCCGGGAACAAGTAGACATCAGAATTGGCCCCTTCAGTAAGACAGTTGGATCTAGACTTAGAATCAGACTTAGAGTAAACCCATTGAAATCAATGGGACTTCAGTGGGTCATGACTTAACTTGTCCCATTTATTTCGAGGGGTCTACTCTAAGCATGACTAACCTGGATAGAACCTGGAAAACCCTAATACAAAGGAAGCCAAAGCAATGTGTGGAACAACAGAAGGATATTGAGGAATGCTCCCAGGGCCATATTCCTTTGTCAGCAACTTGACAAGCAAAACTCTCGTTCATTTGCAGATGTTCAGTTCACATCACTTAAATATGGTTTTAGGCTAAAGAAGCAAAGCCACTTCTAGACTCAGCAGCTGACTTATCTCAGCATGCATAAGACAGGCTGACTCCAGAGCTATGTAAATGGGAATGGGCTGACGTGGGGGGGTCCCCCCCCTTTTGGTCTCTTCCTTTGTCTCCCTCTCTCCTTTTTACTACTATAATGATTATAGATTCACAAAAAATATTTTTTAAACACATACATAAATCAACCCCAGACCTACAACATTCTTCAGCATGTACAACAGGCAGATCCAGACATTGTGCAACCTCCACTAGTCCATACATAATGCAAGTGGCGCTCTGGCAGATCCAGGAGGTGTGTTTGGCATATGGCAGGAAGCGGCTCTATGAAAGGCTAATGGGAAGGTAGATAACACTGCCCTCTTCTGGAAGAATATCAGAACTGCTTGGCTGTATATCACCGTGCAGCAGTCATTCGGAAATGAACATTAGGGACTTATTCATGGTGATACTATTAGGATTTGTTCAGTGGTTTTTTTGAGGGGGAAGTCAACAGGGCACCCAATGGGCTATACAGATTTTGCTTCCAGATCAAAGGTTGCACCCAAAAGAAGGTTCCATTCACAAATACAGATATATTTTCGGCGTGGTCCCAAAACCTTTAATGAAAACCTTGGGAATGTGTTGTAGGATACGACTATATCTTTCCTAAATGAGGTTTCCTATTTGAAGCTAGTTTGTATCAAATTTGTTTGTTGTTTGTGCTCACCCTGAAAGCTGGAATAAATATTCACAAATATTTAAATTCTGGCAAAATTTCTATTTTTACCATTCAGGTTTTGAGCACGCAATTTTGAACTCAATGTTGAAATTTGCATTTTGAATTAGGAATTTACCTCAACTTTTGACATTGGAGCACTTTAGAATTATTGGCACCTCTTGGCTGCTTGTAACATGCATCATATATGAAATCTGTCAGTTTTCAAATTCTGTCAGATGTTGTCAGGAGCTGTTGGGGCTCAAACTGTGAACCTTTGGGTCTGTGTGCTGCTTTCTGTTAAGGATGGGGGGTGGAAGTCATTCAGTTCACTTTTCAATGCAAATTTACCTAATATTGCACTTTCAATCTGACATGAGAACCAAAACTCAGTTATTCTTCAAAATTCGCACTTCTCCGAATTTTGCAGGGAAGTTCTTGAATCAGAGAACGCATACAAAAATGTGCATATTAGTGAAAATATCATTCAAAGTGCATTATATTAGGGGCACAATCCTACGCATGTTTAGACAGATAAATGTCCTACAACTCCCAGCATGCCCCAGCCAGCATGGCTGGCTGGAGCATGCTGGGAACTGTAGAACATTTTTTTCTGTCTAAACACGCATAAGATTGCAGCCCAGAAAAATTAGGCACTTAACCTTTTAGAATGGGGGGAAAAAACTGCACAAAAGCCAGGAGACCACCAAATGATCAACGGTTGTAGAAAAGGGGTGGAGCCTCTCGGGAACCCTGGAAGGATGGATTGGGACCCTTAGAGGTCTATATTTGGACCCTGGGATTGAGATTCTGCAACCCTTCCCTAAAACAACCATGACAAAAATGCAGCCCGAAGTTTAGATGTACATGTAGCTGGGAATAAAAATACTGTTGATTTAGATCAGGGATGGGCAACTTATGGCCCTCCAGATGTTTTGTCCAAAACTCCCATCAGCCCTAGCCAGCATAGTTAATGATGAGAGATAATGGGAGTTGTAGGCCAAAACCGCTGGAGGGCCACAGGTTCCCCCACCCCGATTTAGAGGCTGAAATTAACTAGGATAATCATTCCAAAGCAAGGGGGGAACTACATATTGGACATTTTCTTTTATTTGGAAGAATGTTTTTGGATAGGAAGCTTGCCGAGACATAAGCCTATGACATTGTTCTGGAATAAGGTACAGGGAAGCCAGCTTATGCCAGACTCAAACCCATTGCAAGTCCTAATGTGGAGATTCTGGAGCATTAAGCATTACCGTCTTCCTCTCTTTCTACATCATTTTTATTAATAAAGACTTCTATATTTTACAGCTTAAGAAATAGTCAAGTCAGAACCACTAGCAAAATATAGAAAAACAAATTACCATTCCTGATACTGAAAAAGAAAACTGCAGTCAATCCTTAAAATATCGTCAAAAATTTATTCTTGTTTTTTTTTAATAATCTAATTTACTGTCTTTAAACGGGCATCGCCTAGCTGCACACAGTTGTTAAATTATCCAATTTATTCAATAAATCTCACAACAAGAGAGAGAGAGAGAGAGAGAGATTCTACCCTATCTACAAGCTTACATTGGGTGTTTTTCTAGTTTAACTATCATGTCTTTCCCCCCAAAAATCCTGGGAATTGTGATTTGTTAAGATTGTGATAATTCTCTGTTAGCGATACCCAACTCCCCCTCACCTTCACAGAACTGTTTGTTTGTTTGTTTGTTTATAATATTTCTTGGCTGCCTTTCAGGGCAGAAGCCCTCTCAAGGTGGCTTACAACAATAAAATACATAAAAACAGTTAAAATATTAAAAATGTTACAAACATGAAAACAATAAAAGCCAACAATAAAACCAACAACAATGTTAACAGCAGCAACAGCAGCAGCGATATCAATAGAAGGCCAAGGTAAAATAATAAGTTTTCAGGGCCTTCTTAAAAGCCTGCAATGAGTAGGGATGTACGAAAGTCACTTACCTTTCCACGGATTATGTTGATGGTGGGGGGGAGGCGCTCCGTCCCTCCCCCCGGAATCCTCGACGGGGGGGAGGTGATCCGTTCCTCCCCCCCAGAATCTTCCATGGCTGGCTGTGCTCCGCGGCAGCTCCACAGAGCAGCCGGCCAGGCCCAGCCAGGCCAGAGCCGTCGGCAGCCGGATTTCTGGCTGTGGAGGGCTCGGGGGGGGGGGAAACCGTGTACGCAAATGGCAGCGACTCTGGCCGCCGCCATTTGCGTTCCTTATTTTTGGCCGTCGTAATCTACATAAATATTTACGTAGACTATGACGGCGAAAATAAAGGGGAACGCAAATAGTGTAGCGGGCGCTATTTGCGTCCCTTTTTGATTCACCGTTTTAGCCTACGTAAATATTTACGTAGGCTAAAATGGCGAATCAAAAAGGGACGCAAATAGCGCCTGCTATCCTATTTGCATTCCCCTTTATTTTCACCATCATACTCTACATAAATATTTACGTAGACTAAGACGGCCAAAAATAAGGAACGCAAATGGCGACGGCCGTAGCCACTGCCATTTGCGTACACGTTTTTGTTTTGTTTTTTAAACCCAGCCATGATAGGCTACGTAAATCTTTACATAGCCTATCACATCTTTTTTTTTTTTAAACACATTAAGTTCAATGGGACTTATTACCGCATAAGTGTGAATATGATTGCAGCCTAAAAGAGTAAAAAAGATTTTTTTTTAATGCTACCTGTTTTCCCCTTCATCCTTTTTGTCTCCATCCCTAATCTTAATAATGTGTCTTAATTTGGAAGCTGGGGTTTGACTGTATACTTTTGACAACTCAAGGATCTTTCCTCTGCATGTCAGACAGACCCCACTTTCCCACCACACACTTTGATTAAGGGCCGGGAGAGGAGGAAAAAACCAGCTGAACTTGCTCAGTGGTGACTGGGGAGTTAGCTGGTAGTTGCTACCTCCCAAGCTGACAATCCGCCTCTGGATTCAGCCAGGCTTTAGTTGAGGCAATAAAATGTCTTGGGCCAGCACTGGCCAGAGTAGACAATGGGCATCACTTGCCAGATGTTTCATGATGACACAGTTAGTGATAGCTAGACTGCAGGGTTTCTGCTTCAGAGTTGCAGAACACACGGCCTCAGAGGACACTACTTCTAGTCTGTCCCACAGATCCCAAGTGCCCAACAATATCAGCCAGTTACTAGTGGGAACCTCATCAGAAGTAGATGATCACTCTATAATCACTATAACCTTTCCTAGATGACTCACCTGGAGCTACATCAGTGGAGGACAGAGTTACTTGGGTCATTTGGTCTTGGCTGCAGTCTAACAAGTATGTTGGGTCCAAGAGAAGGCAGGATCTAGGTGTCTCAAACAAGTGTGCTCTCTAGAACATCAGGTATGGAGCCCCGTCTGACCTCCAAACTTCTCCGTTTCTTCCCTGGCTTAATTCCTAGGCTGGGGGCATCAACTGGGGCTGCCATGCCCCAGTGCCAACATCCTCCCATAACTTCCAGCCAAGCCATGCCTCATTCACTTCAGCAGTGACCAACTGTGCTGCAGAGTCTTCAGCATCAGCAGCGGTGTGTCTTTCTGGTCCCTCCAGTATCAACAATTCAGCCTGCAACTGCACAGGATCATCTGGATACTGCTTAGGCCCAGTGTTCCATCATGCAGATGATGACAGATTGTCCCAGCAGCAATCTGGACTATCATTTGGGACCACTCCGGTGACCTTGATTTAAGCTGAGCCCTCTTTTTCTTTTCTTTTTAAACCTTAGGAAGGTTTTACTTGTTGCAGCGTAAAGGTTTGTCATTTATTCCTCTGCTCAGAAGGCATCTTTATTCCCTCCTTGGGGTGCCATTAAGCCAAGTAGCAGTTTATCTCAGTACTATAGACCATGGCTGTTAACTAAAGATGGATCTCAAGACTAGGGATGGGGGAGAATTTCTCCCCGAAACTTCGGGGGGCCGAGCGCCAACGCATTCGGTCCTCCGAAGGTTGTTCGGGGAGAAATTCTCCGCACCCCCGCCCCCCCCGGATGGGACTTACCTTTCACGAATGTCCCTCCCGGCGACGGGTCCCGGCGGCGGTTCAGCAGGTCTTCATCAGGGGCGGGGGCAGCAGCCGGTCTTTCGACCGGCTGCTGCCGCCTCCATTACAAGCAAAGTAAAAAAAAAAATGCCCCTGTGATAGGCTACATAACGATTAACGTAGCCTATCACAGCTAGATTTGCAAAGTCAGCCATGATAGGCTATGTTAATCGTCACGTAGCCTATCACAGGTGACTTTGAAAAAAAAAAAAGCGCGTACGCAAATGGCGGCCCCCATAGGGAGCTGAGCGTTGCCCTTATTTTCGCCGTAGTCTACGTAAATCTTTACGTAGACTACAGCGACCAAATAAGGAACGTAAATGGTGGCTCCCTATGGGGGCCGCCATTTGCGTACGCGCTTTTTTTTTTTTCAAAGTCACTCATGATAGGCCACGTGACGATTAACGTAGCCTATCATGGCTGACTTTGCAGATCTAGCTGTGATAGGCTACGTTAATCGTTACGTAGCCTATCACAGGGGCTTTTTTTGTTTGTTTGTTTTTTGAAGTTCGCGGCCGGGGAGACGGGGCGCTTCTCCCCAGCCTGAATTTCGGCCGGGCAAGGAGGGAAGCCTCCCCCCCCGGCCTGAACTTTGGGGGGAGCAGCAAAGCGCTTCCCCCCCACCGCGAAGCAAGCTGCAAGACCAGGTAAGTGACTTTCGTGCACCCCTACTCAAGACCCCCTGCACCACTCCAGCCCATCTCTGTGTGGGAATGTCTGGCTCTAATCTTTCCAGGTATGATGAACAAGCCACCTACGTTTGCACATAAGGATGTTAGAAACCGATTATGATGCTTGAGTACCTTCCCTGAATAGCAAACTCTATTTCTGTTGTTGTTGTTGTTGTTAATTTCATTGTGCATGAAGCTTTCTAGAGTATGAGAGTACAGGTTTTTGAAACCATCACACTTACTGTCCTCCATGCATTTACCTGGAGTTGACAAATGTCCCTCACTAAAGATTCCTCCCGGGCAAACATGGAAGTCATGCGATAGGAGGAAAGGTCCTCCCTTGGATCATTAACTGGTTATAGATCAGAGAGCAGAGGGAATGAATAAATGGCCCCACAAAGGATCTGTATTGGGACTGGTGCTTTTTAAGTTGTTCATAAACGAAAGGAGTTAGGTGTGAGCAGCAAGGTGACCAAGTTTGCTGATGACATCAAATTATACAGGAAGGTTAAAACAAAAAAGGATTGTGAAGAGCTCCAAAAGGGTCTCTTCAAGTTGGGGAAATGGGCATTAAAATAATAGCAAATGCTGATCAATATAAGCAAGTATAAAGTGATGCACATCCAGGCCAAAAAAAAACACAACCCTAACTTCACATATATGTTGATGGGGTTTGAGCTGGCAGTCAGTGACCAAACAAGAAAGAGATCTTGGGGTTGTGTAACCTTTCCTCATAGGGGAGTTCTCATAGGGGAGTTCTCTCTCCCCCAAAATTCTCTCCAGCCGGCTCTGCTCTGCAGAGATTCCGCAGAGCCGCTGGCCGGGGCCGCCCGCAGCTGGACATCCAGCCGCTGGGCAGCCTGCAGGGACACAAATGGCAGCTGCCGCAGCCGCCGCCATTTGCATCCCTGTATATTGTCGTGATAGGCTACGTAAATATTTACGTAGCCTATCACGGAAAAAAAAAAAAAACAGCGAACGCAAATGGCGGCAGCTACAGCGGCTGCCATTTGCGTTCTCTCTTTTTTTTTTTGCTGTGATGGGTTATGTAAATATTTACGTAGCCTATTATGGGGGGGCGAAGGGGAACGTAAATGGTGGCTACTACGCCATTTGCGCCCCTCTTTTGTCGTAATAGGCTATGTAAATATTTATGTAGCCTATCACACAGCAAAAAAAAGGGAACACAAATGGCAGCCACCGTAGCCACCGCCATTTGCGTTCCCTTAGTTTTGCCGTGATAGGCTACGTAAGTATTGACGTAGCCTATGACAGCTATATGGAAGAAGCGAATGGCGGATGCAGACGCCATTCGCAATGCAGCTCGGATGGCAGCAGGTAGGTGCTCCGTTCCGGGCCCATTTCGTGGGGTGGGGGGGCAGGGGGCTTTGTTCCACCACGGATTTCGAGGGACCAAATGCACTGGCATTTGGCCTCACTGAGATCCATGGCAGAATTATCTGACATCCCTACGCCCTTATGGTTTCTTTTGTTAATATGCAGTTTGTTGGTGTCACCATTTAACCTCGGACAAGTGACTCATAATCTTTCATTAACAAAGCAGGAATCAACAGGTTCTGATTTTTGTAGCTGTGTGTGTTTGAAGACACTAGGAGAACATGAACTTACTAGCATTATGCAAGGGGGCTTCCTGGAATACAGTGTAATGTGATGAAGACTGTGCAAAGGTTAACTGAAGTTAGGTGCATAAATCTAAACTGCTATACTCAAAACATGAGGAATGACTATTATTCTTTATTGGTGTGATGGCAATTTACTGTTAACATGATGATCGTGTTCATTATCATAAGCTATGCAACAACAGGCCAAAGAGTTACTCAGAGGGAGGGAGGCCTTACACTCCAAGGAACACCTGTATCAGCATTCCCCAACGTGGTGCCCTCCAGATGTTTTGAACTTCAACTCCCATGTTTTGGGAGTTGAAGTCCAAATCAGCATAGCCAATGGTCAGTTGTGGTCCAAAACATCTGGAGGGCACCAGGTTGAGGAAGGATGATCTAGATGCTTCCAAGAAGCACAGAGTGGGGGTGCTTCAACACTAGCTGTTCTGTACGGTATTGATACCATTTACACCTGGGGCAAAGGAATGAGTCAGAAATATGATCTGTCAGGACTTGCATGCAAGTTTGTCCAGCATATCTGTTCCATATCAAAAGGCTCCAGAGAGTACATGTCTATGGGACATGATGTTAATAATAAATATGTACATTTTATTTCTACCCGGCCACAACCTAAATCAGTGTTGTTATACACATTTTGCTCATGTGGGACAGGAGACTTAGAGTGGTGCATAACAACCTTGTAGTGTAGTCTGGTGTTGTTATCCAGTCTGGTAGTGTGTTAGAGATTGTTCATTTTTACAGGAATGAAGGGGGTGGGGGACTATGAAGTTGACTGTGCAGTGGTACAATTCATTAAGGGATAGAGAGGGGTTGTGATATATGTATGCGTGTCTGTAGCTTTCAGAGAGGCTGCAAGTTTTACTTTCTCTTTCTTCCTGGAGGCCTGGGCTAGAACTACACTACTGCCTTATAGTGGTATTGAAGCTCCCTGATAACTGTTGGGGCACATTACACGTTCTGTATACTGCTTTTCTAGCATTATGTCCTGCTTTTTATTCTGTAGTATCCAAGATACCACAACAGATGACATTGTGTGTGCTATGAGGTATAAATGCGCAAGAGGGATATAGCATTACCATAATGGGATCATAGCGATATGACATGAGGTGTAGGTCTGGCCCTGGAGAGGGGCTCTCTCTCCTAGTGCAGGCCTTGAAACTGAGACAGTATGCGGCTTCTCAGAAGTTATTGCTTTCTCATGTTGTGAAGGTATCCGAGTCTCTCATGTGTTGCCTGGAGAGCAGAACCTAGGAGTGGACTGCAATACCCTCACTTTCCCCCATTAACCATGCCAAGGGCCATTACAGGGATGAAGGGAGCCAGGGAAAGAACTAAAGATTTGTTAGGGGTGTTTCTGAGCACAGGGAGTGGGTAGCAGTTCAGATTCTGAAGGAAAACCTAGGGATGGCAGAGAAATCCGCCACAGACTCCAATTAGGCGGGATTCTTTGGAATCCGACCCTCGGGAGTCCATGGCGGAACAAGACTACCCCCCCCCAGCCACTCCCCAAAATCCCCCCAGGATGGAACCTACCTGGCAGTGGCTGGTCTGGGTCGCTGTCTTCGTTCCGCAGCCATCCGCTGCCGGGCTGCGGAACAAAATGGCGCCCGGCGTAAGGGACACCATTTGCGTCCCTGCTGTTGGCCGTGATTGGCTATGTAAATATTTACGTAGCCTATCACAGCAAAGAGCAGGGAAGCAAATGGCGTCCCCTATGCCGGGCACCATTTGCATGCGCAGACCGGCCGCGGCTGGAAGACCAGCCAGTGGCTCCACAGACTCCCCGCAGAGCGGAGCCAGCTGGGGAGGTTTCTGAGGGGAGGACCAGATCGCCTCCCCCCACCTGCAGACCCCCTCACGGACCCCAGGTCAGGGGATCCGTACATCCCTACGAGAACCATCAGACATGGGGGAGGTGTTTTCCCAGGCTAGTCCAGATATGAGTAGGCCTGCTTCTCAGGTTACAAAAGTGCAGATGGCTGAGCTTGAGGATCCCTCCTCACCACCACCCCCTGTGAGAGGCAGCGAACAGGAGGTTGACCTAATAGATGCCAGGTGCAGGTGCAGAGCAAAGAAAGAGAAGGCAGGGGCAGAACTTAGATGGTCTACCCGATTGGCCTTGCATGAAAAGCTGCGCTTAGAGGCCTCATGACAAGAGAGGGACCTCCCCACCTTAAGTTAGGCTAGCGAGACTGCCTCCCTCTTCAAACGGCAGGCAACTCTCATAAATTCCATTTGGATCCCCTGAAGGCATTCCTTTGTAGACGGAGAGTTCTCTAAGAATTTGCATCTGTATGACCCTGTGAAGTAATGGATTAAAAGCTGTAGAGTGAAGCCTCTCATCTGTGTATGTTTGGGCACTGAAGTGAAGTGGGGGCTAAGGGAATCCTGTCAGGATTTCAGCCATGGGTGGAAAGACATTGTCCAGGTAACAGGTCTACCTACTGTGAAACAGCAGACAGGTAGACCTGGTATCCACATTTCTCAGAAGCCAGATCTACCTATCTCAGTAGATCTGGTGCCCAGACCTTGTTGCTTCTCTGACACCAGAAATGGTAGCCCTATTCTCTGGCATGTTTTCTGACACGATAAGGCTTTCTTTTTAATGTGCAACCAGGCACAAAATGTGCAGTTCCAAAAGAACATGTATGCAGTTAAAAAATTAAGTAATGCAACAGTTATATTATGCTAGCTAATGTAGAAAGTGGCTGATAATGTGAAAAGTAAAGAGAGAAGTCCAGAGTCCAGACTACTCTGCAACCCTAAACCCTGATCAAGCGTGTCTGTTTTTCCACCCCCTGCCAAAGACAATACCCTGCAGACTCCATTGCTACTCTCTACAGAGCATTTGCCAAGACTTCCAAGATGAAGGAAATCACTCTATGGGGACCTTTTCCCTGCCAAGTCATGTGAATGTTTTGATAAGGGAGATGATGCCAGAAAATATCCAATACTTTCTGAAGGCGGCTCTACTATGTCCCCACCCCACCCTGTTCTCAGATTCTTGTGTTTTTCACATCCTTCACTCCAAATAACGTTTTGTTGTACTTCATGATGCTCCTTGAATATAACACTCTTCTGCATTCGTGCTGTCAAATCACCAAGATTTTCTGCCATTCTGTATAAGCTTCTAAATCTCATGGAATGCGATGCTACGCAACACAGCCTGCACACAAGGAGGATACACAGGTGTGTTGTAGCGTGCACATATCACAAAAGTGCATGTCAATTACACTCGCGCAGCTTCTCTGCACCCCCCTGGAAAAATTCCTGCAGATGCCCATGCCTGCAGATGTTTTAGACTACAAGTCCCCGTATAACCCATTCCTGATGGTTGGCCATTCTATCTGGGGCTGTCAGGAGTAGAAGTCTAAAACATGTAGAAAGCACCACCAGGCTGGGGAAGACTGATTGGCACAATCCCAAAAGGACCCTCCTTTTGACTGCACTGTAGCTCAGTGTTCTCACCTTATGTTGCTCTTGTTCTTAACGTGGAACCGGTTAGTTACCTGTGCAAACTAGTCAGGTGGTACCCCAAAATAGGGATGCTTCTATCCCCCCTGCCACACACACACACACACACACACACATACACAGGAACTAAAAGTCCTCAAGCTAACCTACAAACTCAACAGCATCAAAATTCCAGCACATCAACTATCCATGAGTGTTATTGGGAACAGAAGCAAGACAAGAGATGGCTTCCACCCAGAAAGAAAAAGCCTTTGCGGTGCTGCGACTATGAATTTTGGTGTGTGAGAGCTGAACAATAAACCCTGAAAGCAACCTTCATAATGGCATGGGTAAGGGAAGCCAGTGTGGTGTAGTGGCGAGAGTGCTGGACTAGGAGCTGGGAGATCCGGGTTCTAGTCCCCACTCGGCCATGGAAGCTCACTGGGTGACTTTGGGCCAGTCACAGACTCTCAGCCCAACCTTCCTCACAGGGTTGTTGTTGTGAGGATAAAATGGAGAGGAGGAAGATTATGTACACCGCCTGGGTTCCCTAAAGAGGACAAAACGCGGGATATAAATGTAATTGTTATTCAGTTGTTCAGTCGTGTCCGACTCTTCATGACCCCATGGACCATAGCACGCCAGGCCTTCCTGTCCTATAAATGTAATAAATAATAATAAATAATAATAAATAAGAGAAATCTGTACTGACAGATGTAAGAAGAGCTTGTGGCATGATTTCTACTCCTCTGGAGGTAAGCCAGGGCCAAATCCCAGCCTCTCTGGAATTTGGCAGGAGGACCAGAACTTCCTCTTGAGATCCCAGCTGAAACTGTTAGTTTTTGCTAAGAACTAATATAAGCAAGTACAAGCTCTCTCTTTCTTGTATACGTGCACATGCACACACAGCATGAGGACCTAGAAAGTGATCTACTGTAATGGAGATGGAGATTACTCAATCTCCCTTATGCAGCTACTCCTCCTTTCAAAGTCCAGAACAAATACCATGGTAGTATTCCTGAGTGGTTAGGCCACATGAGGAGAGAGAACCCTCTCCCAGGGGTCTTGGTCAAAACCCTTAAGCACAAACTTCCCAACCAAAATAGAAAAAAACAGGCATGCATTCACTAGGGTTGTCCATCGCAGGGAAATCCGGCTCCTTTGGGGGCTCGACAGATACCTCGATGGACCTGGCTTGGCTTGCATCTATGAGCTGAGCCAGGCAGCAGTTCCCCAAACTCAGGAATTTTGCTGACTTTTTTTGCACAAAATGGCTGGGAGGGAGAAGGAAAGACTCGTGCACAGTGGCCCTGCCACCGCACACAACATGGAGGATGAGAGGCGAGCACCACGCCCCTCTCGTCTTCCCACCCCCGCTTGTCTGCCGCCGTGCAGAAAATCTGCCAGCTGGCCCGGCTTGGTGCAGACCATGTACAGGCAACTGGCAGATGTTGGACTGGAGTCTGGGGGGGGGGCAGTTTTTTCCAGCAAGTGAAAGCTTGCCAAGCTCCACCCCCCAAACAGATTCCTCCAACATCCCTAGTATTAACCAAAAAGCTTTTACAAAGACAGAAGGGAAAGAGAGGATACATTAGCCTTTTACACCATCTATCCTGCTTAAGCCACACAATTACTGCCATGAAAGAGTCACGGAGGAATCCTTTTCGTGATCCTCCTCCTCCTTGTTGGAGAGCAGCCAGGGCCCAGAACATTAGCACATCCAGCTACCAATGGATCCCTGGTAGGGGGCAGCCCCACACAACATCTTCCCATCGCAATTTCCTGCCACTTTAAAGGTGTCTGCGGATGAAATCACACCACAGATGTCCAGTGTAGTTAGAGCTGTTGAGAAATTCCTGAAACATCTGCAATCTGGTGGCAAATGCTAAGATTTACTGTCTACTCTCATTGAGTATTACTGCTTATCTGCTGCTGGTCCAGAAAGCCCCCCCCCCCACTCCCCCTGATTTGTGCTGAGGGTTAGCTAGCTGACCTTGCTCCTATAGCACCAGTGTGATGTCGTGGCCACTAGATGAACTGGGAAGACTCCAGCTCACATCCCCACTTAGCCATGTGGTCCGTAGGGTGCCCACGTTTTACAGAGGGCAATCCTCTATTTGAATGGCTGCTGGAGGACTGTCCTTTATCTGAAGCCATCCTCTTTTGGAAGGGCTGTCCTGTTCAATTCCAGTGTAAAGACAAAGAACCATGTCTGTCACGCAACAGCACTTAGCACCTGAATCGCCCAAAAAGAGTGAAGGCCTCACAAAAAAGGGGACAAAAGAGGACAGTGGCTTGCATAAAATTTGCATATGTGAATTAATATGTATAGATGCAAATTCAGAAATCATTATTATAATTTAAATAGAAATACAGTCCATCTCACCATAGTGTGGGAGACTGTGATCAGGTGACCTGTGTGCCTGCCTGTTCCACCCGCTATGCAGGTGATATATGTTGATGGGCAACAGTTCTGATGTTTCTTTATCTTTAAGCTGGAATTGGACAGGGCAGAAGATGCTTTCAAGCAGACGACGGTCCTGGGGCAGCCCTTCAAACAGAGGACTGTCCTCTGTAGAAGAGGACACATGTCCACCCTACGACATCGGAGCTCCAATGTCAGAGGGGAAAAGGCTACTGAAAGACCCACAGAGCAAGGGAGGGGGGATTGGAGACTGGACCTCCTCCTCTGAGGCCAGAGCATTGTCCAAATGGCCGGAGCTCTTTTATTTTATTTTATTTTATTTTATTTATTCAAAATATTTCTTGGCCGCCTTTCAGGGCAGAAGCCCTCCCAAGGTGGCTTACAACAATAAAATACATAAGAACAGTTAAAACATTAAAACAATTAAAACAACAATTAAAACCAACAATAAAACCAACAATGATGTTAACAGCAGCAACAGTAGCAGTCATATCAGTAGAAGGCCAAGGTAAAATAATATGTTTTCAATGCCTTCTTAAAAGCCTGCAACGATGGCGCACGGCGGAACTCCGATGGCAGCTTGTTTCAGAGGTGTGGAGCCACTGCAGAGAAGGCCCTCTCACATGTGTTCCCCCACCTGACTGCTCTCACGGGTGGGCAAATGAGAAGGTCCTCTCTTTCTGATCTTAAACTGTGGGCAGGCTGATATGGGTGTAGGCGGTCCTTCAAGCAACTTGGTCCCAAACCGTTTAAGGATTTAAAGGTCAAAACCAACACTTTGAATTGGGCTCGGAAACGCACCAGTAACCAGTGCAGCTCTTCCAAAGGCCATAGGGCTGCAGACTTGGAACAGGTGCCTGCCTTAGTTGCAACAACACAATAAATACAGTCCTGTGGTAGACATGTAGATTTCCCCCCTCCCCACAATAATAGGTCATGATGGTATGCTGAAAATGCCAATTGAAGGCAGATAATTCTTTCCTTTATATTCATCCCAGGGTATCTGGCAAGGCCACAAAATCAGTTCTTGCACGGTGTTCCTAGCAGATTGCTTGCCCATTAAAGAGATTTCCAGTCAGCACACACTGACATGCGTTCTTCTGCAACTAGGGCAAACAAGCCATTCAAGAGCAGCTCCCTGCCGTCCAATTACTGGCTCCAAGACAGGGAGCTGTGTGTTGTTACAAAACATACGTCTGGTCAGAATGACCTCCTGTCTTGGAGAACTTGTTGTGGCTTTCTCTTGGCTTCAGGCAAAGGAGGAGATTTTTGTTCGAAAGCAGATCAGTGCAACCTTCTCCACCTTTGACCGCAGAGACCTCGTGCCCAGCCAAGGAGAGCTCAGAGCGTGTCCTATTGGCTGAGCAGAAGGGAGGTGACTTCTGGGATCAGACTCTTCTCTTCCCGGCCAGGGGAAGGCTGTGTCCAGGCCAGGAGGAATTTGGGACATCTTGCTGTTAGCGAGACATGGAGAGGCCCCTCTGAGGCAGAAAGTAGTTCAGTTCCTGCTAACTCAGTCAGGAGAAGGTGGCTGGGATGTGCCTGGAGAAAGAAGGGCTCCTGTCTCACTTTGCAGAGTAAGGGACAAGGCTGCTCCGACTGCGGCAGGGTGAAGAAGTGGCCTGCTTTACATGGCATGGGGGGTGGGGGGATAGTTGAAGGCAGGAACCGGGGGCCATCTTCACAGTCAATTTAGTGCAGAGTGGGAGCACTATGAAGTCATTCACGTCTCGCGACATCATCTTCAATCCACAGACATCCAGCAGCTTCCGTCCTGAAAAGCCACATTTCTGGAAATTCCTTTTACTCCAGTTTTTTAAGTTAAAGCAATTCCCAAGCAGTCCCGCTGCTGTATGCCTTGTTCCCCCCGCCCGGCCTTAAATCCTGGGTGTGCCTCTGTGACGTGGCTGTGGCCTAGCAGTGACATGGTCAAGGGCTGGAGCCACCCTCCCTCCCCCCTCCCCATGGCCTTCTTTCCCCCATTCACAATAGGAGCTTTTGCAGGCTTCCTTTCCCACTCCCCGCTGTCGCCTCTTTGCCCATTCACAGCAAGCAGCCTGCCTTTCCGAAGTAGTCGCTGCACTCATTCATGGATTGCAGCCTGTGTCTCCCATTCATCAAATTGGGTGGGGGAGGAGGAACCCGCCATTGCCACCTCCTCCTCCTACGGGAGGGCAGCAAGTCCCTCCTCCGAGAGCCAGCAAGTGAGGGCAGCAGGGATGGTGGGGTCAGGGAGCACATTTTCGAGGATCCAGAACAGTGACGTAGCCACTCCACTCCCTGCTGCCCATGTTTCTCATTCATAGAATCAGGGGGGGTGGGAAGCTGCTGTTGCCACCTCCTCCTATGGGGGGGGCCACAAGTCCCTCCTCTGCGAGCCAGGAAGTGGGAGGCAGCAGGGATGGTGGAGCGAAGGAGCAGCTCCACTCTCTGCTGTTTCTCATTCATAAATCAGGCAGGGGAGGAGGAAGCTGCCATCCCTCCCCCCTCCTCCTACAGAAGAGCGGCAAGTCCCATTGAAGTAAATTTGCCATTCTGATGGGGAGGAATAGCACTGTGGAGCTTTTGTGCATCAGCAAGGCAGGCTAGTTAGTTAGCCTCATTGCAGTAAATCGCTATTCTGATGGGGAGGAATAGCACTCTGATGCCTGGGCAAGGCAGGCTAGTGACAGAGTTGGTATTACTTGCTCTCTGATTCAGGAGAGCTGGGGGAGCTCGGGGTGGGAAACACGCCTCTCTCATTTGCTGAGCAGCACTTGCCAGGATGATGACGTTCAGCTCTCCTCCCAGACTCCGCCCACCCATCCCCAAAGTTTCAAGCCCCATGTGATTGGGAAAACATTTTTTTATTTTTTTATTTTGGTGCGGTATACTCCACTTTTCTTGCTTTGTGTGTTCCTGATGGACCAAAGCCAATTTCATGAAAATCCAGATAATACCCCGATGCATTTCTCATTCCACTGCTGTGTATACTCAGCAGTCCTAGTGTCTGAATGGTGCACCACGCCTTTTAAAAGTGTTGGCTGTATCCTGGGGCAGGGGGTGTTGGAGGGTGAGGACAAATTTGGGCTTTGGTTGAGGCAGCCAAATGTCTTGGGGCTGCACTGGTCAGGGTAGAGTATGGGCATCGCTTGCCAGATGATTCATGACACAATCAGTGATGGCTCAGTGATGGCTACACTGCAGGGTTTTAGAGGAGGGAAAGGCCTAGTCTTGGAAGCACATGAGCTTAAATTGTTAAAAAAAAAAAAAAAGTAAGGGAGGCAGAACTAATAAGTATTATTAAGAACATTTGTTGTGTGGGGCCGTCCACTCTTCTCTCAGACAAACTTTTCAAATGCGACACCAGGAGATAAGACAGCTGTGACTCTTCTCACTCACCCCTCCCCAGTCCTTTCTTCCACATACAAACACACACACACGCACCCCACATGACCGAAATGACAGAACACTAAGCAAGCACCTCTCTTCCTGCGGCCCCCTCACTGAAGGCAGGATACTAGTACAGCCAGAGGAGGAAGGATTGGAGGCATCCACCAGCTGCCTTCCCCTCCCCTTCCAGTCCCGGCCCTTGTCCAGCAGTGAGAAGCAGGTGGCACAGGGCCAGAGAGGTTTTAGTAACAAGACCTGGGCCAAGCTATGCTTCTCGGCTTCCATGCCCTCTCTGCTGCTCAGCTGTTTGACTGGTGGCCTGGCTCCCTGCTTCTAAGTTCATGTAAGGCCTGGAACGCTCCCCAATTATCCCTGGAAAATACCAGCTCGCGCATAAAGAGACAGCAATAATATTTTATTTGCGCGTTTTTATGATACAAGCTCTTGAAAGCAGTCCTGGCAAAGGGAGGCGAAAGTGATATATTATCATCTAATAAAGCAATTGAACATGACAGCTTTTAAGGAAGATCTGAGATGGGATCTGGTTATGGGTCTTCTGAGTGCAGGGGGGGGCAGCGGAAGAGAAGGAGAGTGAAAGTGCAAGGAAAAGAAAAGCAGGTGGGAAGAGAAACCAGGAAACGTAAATACACCATTAGTGTGCAGAGGTGCTCTGCTTTCTGTTATTTTAACCAAGTCATAAATGTAGTTTATAGCCTTGCAAACAACATAAAGAGGACAAGTGTTGCCAGCTAATCCTTCAAAACTATTACAGGGCTTTAGAAGCACATAAAATGCACACTCACATGCTCAAAACATGCACCCACATTGGATGCATATGCTGTTGTTGCTCATGTGTATTTATGGGATACATGCGAAGACATTTTAAGCGCATACCCGCACTGGCTTTTCTCCAAAGAGTGTATCCTGCCATGCGGTGTATTCAACAACACTCAATCTGCACACTGCCTGAGGTGAGGCCATGCCTCGCCTCTCTGCACTACAGATGGGGAAGATGGTGGGACCAGCAACGGAGCCATTGTCAGGTGATCACTTTTTAAGATTCAGGTCTGCAAGCCCGGAACAGCAAAGGAGGAGATCAAGCTGCTAAGCCAAATCAGGGGGCTGGCAGGCAAAGGGTTGTGAGAAGGGATTCAAGCAATGAAGTAGTAGGGAGCAGTGGAGGCTGGCCGTGCCGGTTTTGGTGGGGCTGTAATTCCATGCTGGCTTTCCGTCAGAACCAGCCAGAACTCTAAAGCAGCTATCCAACATGCTGGACCCATTTGGGGGAGGGGGGGTTCAGCACCTGGGATAGCTCCTTTAGAATTCTGACTGGTTCTGACTAAAACCCAGAATGGACCCAAAGCTCCACTGAAATCGGAGCCAACAGCCTCCACAGGTAGGGAGATGCATACACTGGTAGTCTGAAGGAACTGGCTATAAGCAGAAGAGCTGGTAGAACCTTCAGACAATGCAGTTCTTTGTCTGGCTGTGCTGGATTATGTGATGTAGTTAGTTTACCCACTGCTATCTTATCATCTCGAGCAGGAGTGGGCAGAAGGTACATCGGGACCTATGGGGAGAACATTCAATGATTTGCAGTACATCAGCAAGGGTCTCTGACTCCCTATTTTTGAACAACAGCAACAGCTAAAGGGCTCTGCCCCTTCCAAATTAGGCTAATAGAATCTCAGATCCGCAGTGACACAAACCTAGATTGGAAGGTAGATCTCGCAAGCTGAAATCTGGCCACACCTGATATAGAGAAGGGGATTTCCTGTTTCCCTCTCTAAGGCCCACTGGATATCACCGGCAGGCTCTCACACTTATTTATTTATTTGAAATATTTTTATCCCACTCCTCAGCCAAAAAAGCTCCCAGATGTGGTGGGGTCCATCATCACATCGTAGAAGCTGTTTCTAGCATTCCCTCTGCAAGGGCTTGAATTATGGAGGGAAATAAAGGCACCTTAATGAAATCCACAATCTCCATCCTCTGATCCCCCTCCCAGTTTAGCCAAACCATGCCCCCTAGAGCCTTCTAAAACAGTAGCTATGGGGGCCATCACAGAAGGTGAGCAGCCCCTCCAGCTGCCCTGTGTTTCAGGCACTTTTCCCTGCATGATATGTGCAACCTGTAGACCAGCTGTAAGACTTTGATTAAAAAAAAATGGGCCTATTGAGGAGGACCTTGAAGGAGAAGAGGGAAGTAGATTGGTGGTTAACAGGAGAGGCAGAGGATGCTCCAGGTAGAGGATGCTGCATGGTGGAAGGCACAAAGACAGTAGGGGCTGTGAAAGCAAAAGAAAGGGACCAACAGCAGCTAAACTTGTGTACAGCAGGGTGAGTGATGTCCAATCCACTGGACAATTCTGGATGTCAGGGATAGGTGGGTGGGGATGAATGGTTGTGTTTGGGTTCACTTCCAAAAGCTTTGCAAGAGACAGGAGTGGAACCATTCCACAATGTACTTTGAGCATTCAAGGCAAGACTGACCTAGGGTGCGCCAGTTCAGTCTGCATCAGGTCCATGGCTGGCCCTACCACTAGGGAGAGGGAGGCAGCTGCCTCAGGCAGCAGCTTGGGGGCATCACAAAAGGGCAGGGAACTGTTAGTTATTTAATTTGTTGTTACTGTATTTTTACTGCCAGTGTGGGGGAGAGGGGTTTGTAGGGTTTTCTGCCTGGGGCGCCAAAATCACTTCCCTGGCTTTGGACATTATGCACCCTGACTTAGGTGGGTGAATGGCGACATTTGCTGCTCCACCCCAGGAAGAAAAATGTCTTGGGCCAGCACTACTGAGGCCCCGCATCACATGCTGTTTCTGGTACAGGCCCAGAAACTTGCTGGGATGTAGCAGGACTGACGTCTGTTCCAAAACAATCATTCACCTCTAGCTGGAACCTGGGTTCCTGGGCCAGAAATTCATTGTCTCCCCCACACCCCATCCCCGCTCTTTACCTCTATACTTCTCCTTCACTGCCAAAGGAAATCCCAGGGCAGTGAACATAAAATTATAAAAGCAACATAATATCTATAAAAGTTAAATAGAGGCATAAAAACCATAAAACAAGCAAATAAAAAGCAATCCATCATATATATATATATATATATATCAATGTTACAATTTCAAATACAGAATCATTGTTAATCTTATCTCCGTAGGGAGGGCATTCCAAAGTCGGGGTACCATATATTTCCCTTTCCTCTTTGAAAGATTGGCCCCAAGTTGGGAGGAGGCAATGTGTCAACACACAGAATGTCCTCCTCCTCCTCCCTCTTCTCCAAACTAGCTGTCTGTCATCTGTGTTTTAATGTGCTCTGAGCATGACAGCAAAACAGAAAGCTGGGAACTACCTTAATACACTCAGTACAGGCTTCACATTTTGGAGGGCCCTTGAGAGAGGCACCTGCCCTGAGGCCCCTCCCTCAGCAAGTCCACCTCCTCACCACCATTATAACCAGCTGTTGCCACCACTGGTCCTCTTCCTCAACATTGCTACCGCCAGCTGGCTTGCCAGCCAAAGAGGCAACGAGCTAGGGATGGCGGAGAATTTCTCCCCGAAACTTCGGGGGGCCGAGCGCCAACGTGTTCGGCCCCCCGAAGGAGTTTCGGGGAGAAATTCTCCGCACCCCCCCGCACCCCCCCCCCCGGGACGGGACTTACCTTTCCCGAATGTCCCTCCCAGTGGCGGGTCCCGGCGGCAGTTTGTTGGGTCTTCGTCAGGGGCGGGGGCAGCAGCCGATCTTTCAACCAGCTGCCGCCGCCACCATTCCAATAAAACTAAAAAAAAAAAACGCCCCCGTGATAGGCTACGTGACGATTAACGTAGCCTATCACGGCTAGATTTGCAAAGTCAGCCGTGATAGGCTACGTAAATCGTCACGTAGCCTATCACGGGTGACTTTAAAAAAAAAAAAAAAAAGCGCGTACGGCTAATGGTGGCCCCCATAGGGAGCCGCCATTCACGTTCCTTATTTGGTCACTGTAGTCTACGTAAAGATTACGTAGACTACAGCGAAAATAAGGGCAACGCAAATAGCGTTGCCCTTATTTTCGCCGTAGTCTACGTAAAGATTTACATAGACTACAGCGACCAAATAAGGAACGCAAATGGCGGCTCCCTATGGGGGCCGCCATTTGCGTACGCGCTTTTTTTTTTGTTGTTAATGTCACCCGTGATAGGCTACGTGACGATTAACGTAGCCTATCACGGCTGACTTTGCAGATCTAGCCGTGATAGGCTACGTTAATCGTCACGTAGCCTATCACGGGGACGATTGTTTTTTTTTTAACTTTTTATTTCGCGGCCGGGCGAGGCGAGGCGCCTCCTCCCCAGCCTGAATTTCGGCCAGGCGAGGCGGGAAGCCTCCCCCCCCGGCCTGAATTTCGGCCGGGCGAGGCAGGAAGCCTCCCCCCTGGCCTGAACTTCGGGGGGAGAGCAGCGAAGCGCCTCCCCCCCACCTCGAAAAGCTGCGAGACCAGGTAAGTGACTTTCGTGCACCCCTAGATTGCAGCCTGATATTTTGGACACATAGCAGAATGTCTCCATACCCTTGTTTTTTCTTCTTCATTTTCTTCATTATTACATTTAGGCTTGGCTTCCCTGAAGGCCCCAAGAAACCTTACAAGGGACATTCTCTTCCACACATCTCCTAAGTAACACCTAATAAAAGAAATCTGATGTTATCACACAGTATTTCCTCATCTCCAAACCAAC
The DNA here is from genome assembly GCF_057233095.1 of Heloderma suspectum. Classification (NCBI taxonomy): domain Eukaryota; kingdom Metazoa; phylum Chordata; class Lepidosauria; order Squamata; family Helodermatidae; genus Heloderma; species Heloderma suspectum. Next base: position 186,357,330 of record NC_139459.1, read on the forward strand.
TCATTAGCTGCTGTTTAAAGGGGGTGAGAAAATGCTGGGTGTGAGGTGCCCCATGTCACTTATTTCTTTTCTAGTAAATACTGGGGAGATGGAGGTTGGTGGCAGCCATGTGTTTCTTGTAATGTCTACTAGAAGTTGCTGTGGTGATGCAAGTTAGTGGCAGCCATGCTTCCCTAGCTAGGCCCTCATTTGTAGGGATGTATGAGAATCCCATTTTGGGGGTGAAATCTCAACAGATATTTCCAGTTCAGCCCTGGTGGATTTCATTCCATTTTTTTTTTATTGATTGATTGATTGATTTAAAACATTTCTTGGCTGCCTTTCAGGGAACAAGCCCTCCTAAGGCAGCTTGCAGCAATAAAATACATAAAAAGAGTTAAAATATTAAAAGCAATAAAAGCATAAAAGCAATAAAAACAACAATAAAACAACAATAAAACCAGCAACAGTGCCAACGGCAGTAACAGCAAGAAGAGCAGTCATATCAAGAGAAGGCCATAGTAAAGTAATATGTTTTCAAGGCCTTCTTAAAAGCCTGCAGTGATGGAGCATGGCGGACCTCCAATGGCAGCTTGTTCCAAAGGTGTAGGGTCACTGCAGAGAAGGCCCTTTTAGGTGTGATCACCCACCTGACTGCTCTCAGGAGTGGGCAAAATGAGAAGGGCTTCTCTTTCTGAACTTAAAGTGTGGGCAGGCTGATATGGGTGAAGGCAGTCCTTCAAGTAACTTGGTCCCAAACCTTCTAAGGCTTTAAAGGTCAAACCCAGCACTTTGAATTGGGCTCAGAAACACACCAGTAACCAGTGCAGCTGATGCAGTATTGGCATTATGTGATCAAATCGCCTTGCCCCCACCAATACGCAGGTGGCCGCATCCTGCACGAGCTAGAGTTTCTGAACTGTTTTCAAAGGCAGCCCCACATGTAGCACATTACAGAAGTCCAGCCTGGACGTCACTAGTGCATGGATAACTGAGGCAAAGTTATGTGCTGGCGTCGACTTAATCTGTAGCGAGTCGAGTGTGAAAAAAACAACTTTAATAAGGTGACTAGTATAGCATACAGGATATGATTTTCAAAACTGAATGATGCAACATATAAAATTGTACAGAAACAAGAAATTAACAGTCCAACATGTTACACATAGTGATGATATTGGCTTCCCAATGCCATACAATAGGCTATACTAATACAGTTTGTCCTAACCCAAAAACGTTTCGACCTTTAAGGTCTTCATCGGGGGGGGGGGATTGAAAACATATCTACAGCCCATAGAACAACAATGGATTTTGCAAGATTTCATTCTCAAAATAGGACCAGCAAGGCAAAAACATAGGAAGTTACAAACACCTGAAGTGACATTCACTTATTAAAATAGACAAATGGACAGGGGCTAATGAAAAGCTCTTTACCTAGGGATAAACATCCCTCAACTAGGGATGTACGATTTCTGTAAAATCCATTCCATCTGTGTTTCACGGGTTGTCAGGCGCCTTTCATTCCATTGTCCACCCATCAATGGAATCAGGTTTTATTTTGTTTCTGAATTTGTGCAAATTTGACTGTGCGCAAATTTGCATTTGCACCATTTCACACATGTGAAAATGTGCAAATTCCACCAAAATGCACATTTTCATGTTATAGCCTGTGGGGGAAATGCACATTTTTGGCCAATGGGTTTTTTTGCATATTTTTCTACAACGGAATGTATGCAAAATTCAGGAAAGTTTGAAAATCGGTCCACAAGTCTGTGGAATCCACCTGACAGGGGAGAAACTGGTCCACTGTCGAATCCATGGGTCAGAATCATGAAAATCCAAACCGATTTGGTTCCGTTGCAGAATTCTCCAACATCCCTAGTCTCAACTATGTAGCTTATATATTTTGCCTGCTGTGGTCAGTATCTGAATACATCAAGGGGGAATAGAGATGCACCATTGAGGCTGGACAGCCATCTGTGAGGGATGCTCTGACTTGGATTCCAGCACTGAGCAAGGGGTTGGAGTTGGACTCGATGGTCTTGTAGGCCCCTTCCTATCCTACTATTCTATGATTCATTCCCTCCAGTTCTTGAAACATGTAAAAAGTTGCAAAGCCATACAGTGTTGATTAACTAAAAGTAACTTGAGGCACAATCCTATTGGGATAGTTGCCTGCCTCTGAACTTGGAGGAGGCCAACTATCCAATGAAGGGTGGGCAGAGCATGGAGGGGATCCTCTCCTCCGCACTCCAGCTGCCCTGCATTTGTGGCTAGACAGCCAATTTTGGCTGTCCAGCTGAGGGCTTCGGAGCGAGGCAGGGGAGGTTGGATGTACATAGGAAATGTTGTGAAAATGCTTCCACAATCTCCTCTTCTCCTCTGGGAATGCCCCCTTTTCACCCATTTCACACTGCAATTATGAGCATGGAAATGGGGAAGAACTATGCCACCCACGAGGCAGCAGGGGAGGGGACGAGGTGTGTGGTTTCTGGGAACCGAAAAGTCCTATGGCCGTTGAGACACTGCCTAGCAGCCACAGGATTGCTCTCTGCACCACAGTTAAACAATCTACAAGCAATTCAAAATAAAGTGTTCTCACCAGAACAGATAAATATTTCTGTTTGGTGCATCCCTCTGCCAGACCATAGAGCAAACAACACTGTAATTAAACACCTATTTTTAAAAGTCTACAAACTGCTGCCAACTCCTTCACAGGCTTGAATACAGTGCGTATCCTCTTGCTCTGAGGTCACAGCTGTTAATGCAAGTCACATCCGAAGCTCAGTACAGCTGTGTTATCAGTTCATCATGGAGCAAGTAGTTGCAACAATTTACACTTAGGTGAGTCACTTCCAAAGCCCTAAAGCCCAAAGGCTAAAGACTTGAAACCTGTGAAACCCCCTTAAGGGCACACATAGGATTGTTGTTTTTCAACAGAAATCAAAATACTACATCAAACAGTGATGCAAATTCATTAAACACCATAAAACAAAACCAAGACACAAATTATGAAACAATGGCAAGTGCAAAATATAATCCAGTTGAGGGGGCGGGGTAGGGAAAAGGAAGAGAGGGGGATTGCAATTCTGGCAACCAATTACACTCTTCATTGAGTCCCTGGGGCAGTATTGTCCTAAGGGTATAAAACCAGAATATTTCCCTCCTTCTCAGTTGATGGTATAGCCTGATCCCATGTCCTTGAATTTCTTCCATTATCCAAAATTTCACGTCCTTGTCCTGATGTCCCATGTCCAAAAAGTGCTTTACCAAAGGTGCCTGGTGTCTTCTGGAGCGGATGGAACTTTTATGTTCACATATTCAAATTCTAACTGCTCTTGAGGTCATGCCTACATATAACAGGTTACACAGACATCTAACAACATTACTCCCTTAGGCTTAGTTCACAAAATCCTTGATGTAATGATACTCATTAGAAAGAGGGTTTTTAAATAGCTTTAGAGTGGTGCATTTTCCACATACACTACTGTGGCCACATGGGTAGCTGCTAGTAATCTTTTCACCATTAATGCTAGAAGGTACTAAGGCGGGGGGGAGCTCTTAATGTACTATGAACTAGGGCAAATTCCCTCAAATTCCATGTACATTTGCATGCAAAAACAGGATTATTTCTGCAGCATGGAATTCCTTACAAGAGATGCCAGTGTTTACAGATTGCTGCTCTGATCTGGGCTGTATGTCTATCATAGGCCCGGGGCACTATAAAGCTCTCCTGATTAGTTTGATAACATTTAGGCTCCCATAGCATCCTCCTGTCCAAATTATTGGCTTTATACAATGCCTGTTTAGGAACCCTAGAAGGGTATCCCCCTCCCTTAAGTTGTTCTGAAAGGATATTAGCCTGTACAGAAAATTCCCTATTGTTACTACAATTCCTGTGTAGTCTTATCATCTGAGAGTAAGGTAAGTTCCTTTTTAAGTAACCAGGATGAAAACCGTCATATGCCAAAAAGGAATTAGCATCCATGGGTTTCCTATAGACACCTGTATTTTATTATCTTCTATTCTCACCTCCACATCTAAGAAATTAATTTTGCAATGGTGACAATCAACCACAAATTGATCTGTAGCAAGCCAATCCAATACATGGGCTCTGGTTTTTGTAAATGGCTGCAATTTGCACAAATTGGATTATGACCCCATTTGTGCAAATTTCAAGATCCCCCTCCAACCCACCAAAATCCAATGTACACAAATTATAATTTGCACAAATTGTGGGACCTGCAAAAAAAGGGCACAGAACATTTCTGGAATTGCGGGGGGGGGGGATCCATTACAGTCCATCACCATGTACTGAAATGGAAACACTGTAGAATCCTGTCAAGTTTAAATGGAATGGAAATCTCAGCATCGCACATCCCTACTCATTTGTTTACCACTTATAAAAATAGCCTGTTGGCCGAATTTGTCATTATTTTGAAATGTTTTGCCAATGTACATGTAATATTTGAAAACTTGACCATGGATGTTTTCAGAGAGTTTAAAAAAAATAACAATTATAATTACAGCAATTATTTCTAAATTTCCATCTATACATATAAATTATCCCAAGCAAGTTTTAGGCAAATCTGTGTCTTTGTATGTCCTCTGTTCTGATAATGTATAAGTGGCCACCCAGCTCATTTACTTTCCTAACATGCAGTCTATGGTTCTGTTGATGTTCTTGTGCTTAACGGGATTCTTTTCCCCCACCACCACTGCTGTTCAATGATATTGTGAAATCTCTCTTAGCCAAATGCAGCCATCATAGATGGCCTGATAATAACCGGGGAAGATTCAGTTGCCCCAAGTTTTATTATGGGATATAAGCCTAGATAATGTGACACCTTTTAGCCTTGAAACCTACAGCTCTGCTGTACAACAGGCATGCATCAAAAGGAAGGAGAGATCTTGGGAATCATGCCTGTGTTTTAGTGGACTGCTCATGTTAAACATCTCCTTGCCTTCTGCAAGCCTCACCCAACCAGCAGTAGATTAATATTGGATGAAAAATGCTCTTTCACAGCCTCAGCCATAAACATCTGGAAAAGAAGTATCACCACGGCCTTGGAAACCCTGATTGCAAGGTGAACACAAATAAATATAAGTGCTAGGGCAGAGACGGTAGCATATTCCAAGCAAAGTTTCCCTTACCCAAACATGCCAGTGTGCAAAAATTAAATGTACACCCTTTTGCCACCGCCAGGACTATGTACAGATATATAACTATATCCTATATGCTATTGTGTATCCAGGGGCCAGGTCCCTTGCGTGGTGCCCACTGAAACCTTGCTATCTTACTAATTTCCCTTCGGATAAACAACTGTGAGATATGCAGAGTCCACCGAAAAGCACACCCACCTGGTGCCTTCAACCATACAAGCAGTTGCTCATGTGTAGCCTTGAACCACATGACTTGATCCCATCATTACATCTCCTCCACAGCTGCTCAGACATGCAAACAAAGAATGGACTTAACTATGTTGTCAGAGGACGCCAGCAAAGTCAAGCACATCCCCATGCGATTACCGCCATACAATTTCCAGCCAAGCTGGGGGGATAAAAAAAGACATCCTGGTGGAGTTGTTTTGGTTTGAGGCCACTGGCCAGTAAAGGACAAGACCATCCCCACTGCCCTGCCACCCCCAATGTTTTAAAAGCTGTACACCAAAGATTCATATAAGGCTGTTGCATTGGCTTCTCCTCCAGAAACTGCTGATAGGACTGGTGTCAGCGGCCAGTATTGTTGAGCATTTCCCAAGGCCTACACCACAGCAGGGGAACCGCTGCCAACCACCAGTACAGCTTCCCCCTCCATCTTCTCCACCACTGCAGCCTTCTCCTCCCTTCCCTTCTCAGCCATTTCTTTTCCACCATCTAGCGGTGCTGAGCATGCAAGCGACTTGCTACCTCCTCTACCAGTCCCATCACCTACTAGCGCTCAGCACATGAACTGCTATTGCCACCTCCTCCAACCTTCCCAGCCCTTTCTAATATTAGCTGTTGCTGACCATGGGAGCTACCACTGCATGACATGGCATCATCCATTCTGACTGGCCAGGACCAGAAAAGGTGGAGATGGACAACTGGCTGGGAGGGAAGGAATGGAACACACAATGACACAGCGCCCCTTGCACCTCTGGATTGTAGGGGATGCTGGGTAGCATTGAGTAAGCTGTCTTTTGGGGAAGCTTATCTGCCATCACTGATCTTTGGAAGCTTATCAGATGTTAAGTTTCCAAAGAAAGCTTCCCCACCCTGCAATGGGAGAAAGACAGAAACCCAAGCAGAAACCAAAGCAGAAACCAACCCAAGCAGAAACCAGAGACAGAAACCCAAGCAGCAGAAGCAAGAACAACCAGCAAGGGGACTTAGTGGTGCAGTCTGCAAACTGGGAACAAACACACAGGAGGTTTCTACTTCGAATCCATCACAGTGATTTTTTTTTCTTTCCTTCCCAGTAGCTATTCACTGAAATAGGGAACCGTCAGTACAGTTGCACAGACACACATGCATTAACTTGCACATACATTCCCAGGGGCACTGGTTCAAATTCCCCAAGGGGAAATCATGTCACACACACCTCACACTTTGATGTTGGCTGGAAAGGTCCAGGACAACAGACAGGGGGCAGAGGGGAAGTGGGAAAAGAGCATGGGAAGTCTCAGCAAGACAGTGGAGGGGAACCTCTTTTGACCTGCAAGCCAAATTCAATCTTGGAGAAGCTCTTGGAGGCAGCATTCCAGTGGTGGGTGTGGCCAAAAGAAAAAGGGGCAAGGGCCAAAATACAGAAAAGTATCAGCATATTTTAGTTCAGTTCACAGCTCAAAACATGTATTAAAATCCATCTTAAAATGTGCATTTTAAGTGAGAATATTTTAGAAATGCAGGTTTTAAGAGAAAATGTTTGTTTTTAAGTACATATGCAAATGCATATTTGAATGCAACTTTCAGAGAGCTGTTTTTTGGAGATTAATGGGGAAACAGGATGGAACAGACTTACAGGTGAATACATGAGAAAGTGGCATGGTCTAGAATTAGAATGATCCATATAGAGGTGAGTGCAAATGGCCTCTTGAAATTCCCCACCCTATTTGTGGACAGAGAACTGGGGGGACGATTTCACTGTATTTCTCCAAGGGGAGAAGAAATTCTTCAAGCTTCTCACACGGAGGGTTCACCATTGGCAGGCACTGTAGCACAGCTTCTTTTTCTGAGCTCAGCTTACCTCATGATTGCAAGGTGGCTGAGAGTGCTGTGTGCGTTTTTTCTTCCTTTCACACATGTCTCTGTTGCCCTGCAGTCTCCCAGGTTGCCTACACTTCCTAATCTGAAAAACAAAACAAAGCTTATGGGAGGTTTTCCACATGATCTCTTCCCCTGGGCTTTAACTGGGCAGGACAGGAAGCTGAGGAGGCTACAGGCTACTGGAGAGATGATTGTACAATGAAAGACAGGACACTCGCACACACCCCTCAGCTACCTCATAAGTAAGCACAAGAAACCCAAACCCAACACATGAGAATTTTTCTGAAATTTTCTTGTCCTTTCAATTTCTTTTCAAAAGCAAATTCTTTTCTCTCAAATTGAATGAGAATGGTCAAAAAAAGAATGTGGAAGAAATCTTCAGCACAGCCCTAGTTCCATACAATCCCTAGTGCTCACCGTACGTTGCCATATTTGACACCCCATTTAGTCATCCCGCCAAAGTGGGTGCATCAATTTGTCCTTAATGATTGAAAATCCAGGGGGTGCCATTCACTGTGAAGCATATTACCTGATAAAAGACAGACAGATCCCAAGAATACATTAGCAGACATTTTCTTCCTCTTTTTTTCTTGTCCCAAAGGGTGCCCAGTCTGGGCTTGCAGAGAACAAATGATGAATAATCTACCCTTTTCTTTGGGCACCTTGTTGCAGTGGTAATTCACCCTTCCTGCTAGAATCCTAAAATGAAGTTACAGAGCATTCACCGTTTGGAAGGGATTTAGACTAAGGATTCTAACATGATTTACAAAGGACATGCTGTGGGCTGAGCAGCTCCAGTTAGGCATCATATGCCTATTCTGCGCACCTCTGTTGGCTGACAGTATCAGGGCTAGTTAAGCAGGTACGATTGGTGTGAATAGAACTCCCCTCACACAGAGACACACAGCAACAGAAGCAGGGATCCAGTATGGTGCAATTGACACAGTTGGATAGGGATGGGGAAATAATTCATTTAGTTCACATTTTAATGCCAACTTACCCTTTTGCACTTGCAAACCATTATGCAAACTGAAACTCAGCTATCCTTCGCTCCTGGTGGTTCCACATGGACCTATGGCCCAACTGGACTCCACCAGGAGAACAGCCTTCAGTGTGGTGTCCCCCTTTTTTTGGAACTCCCTGCTCCTGGAGATCAAGCAGGCCTGTGTTGCTCCTGGCACCTCCTGAAAACAGCACTGTTCCAGGAGGCATTCCTTAACTGACCAGCCACAGTTTTTATTGGTATTCAGTTTTTTAAAAGCATAATTTTAATATGGTGTTTTAATCTTTTTATCCTTTTACTATTTTACCTTTTATGTTCACTGCTCTGAAATCTGTTTTAGATATGGAGTGGTATACAAATTTTGTAAATAAAAATAAATAATTAAAATAAATGCACACTTGTCCAAATTTTGTAATGGAGTCCTTCAATCAAATCATGAGTACAAAATACGTACATTATGGGCAATAACATTAAAAATGCGTTATATCAGAAAAATGCGAAAAATGCATATGTCAGGCAAAATGCATCCAAAAATGCATGTATCAAGAGAAATGTTCACAAATATGCTTATGAATTTTGATGTGAGCTTTTTTAAAAAATCTCAAAAATTCTCAGGATGAACTGAACTGAAGATCAGAAAAACGAGAAACTGATAGAAACCAAAACTGACAGATTCATCCATTCCTAGTCTTGGATGGATATGGCAGAATCAGTGTCAGAGGTCTTCTCTGCCATGTAAAGCTCCTTGCATAGCCTTGAGCAAGTCACTGCTGTTCCACCAAGCCTACCTTGCAGGGTGCTTATAAAATGAATGGTGAGTGGCAGATATTGTAGCCCATTAAGATCATTTGGGATAAACTGGGAGGGGCTAATTTAAAGCTGCGCATGCACTGCCTCCTCTTTCGAGTGGAAGTCGGATCCACAACAGATGTGCCACAGTATGTGCCTGACCCCCACACTGCGCACTCATGTTCCCCCTGCATTTATCCCCAGCAAAGGCCGCCAGGTCTGGCACAGCAGGTGCAGTTGGCTTGCTGAGGGGTGTGATGTGCAGCCAATGGCACATCTCCGGCGTGCATGAAACACAATTCAAAATTACAGTGGCAGGAGAGAAGTTGGAGCTTACGTGCTTTGCATGCTTCTTTTGCAGGCTAATTAGTTGTCTATCAGGGTGGGGGGGTTTTCATTCCACATTTCTTCTGAGGAGCTTAAGGCAGCATATATGGCCTACCCTTTTTTATCCTCACAACAGCCTTGCAAAGTAGATTAGGCTGGGAGCCAGTGACTGCTTAGTTTTGTGGCTGAGTGGGGATGTGAACTTAGTTCTTTCCAGAGTAGGGCCAATGTTCTACCCAATAATGCACAGTGGATCTCATTGTAATTTGCTCCCCCGACATATCCAATAACTTGGACAAGTTATTCATGCTTTTGCGGGGGGGACACACTGATCTTTTGCAGTTCTCAGCGTATAAAAGAGACAGAATAAAGTGATGACAATTATCCAAGTCGTGCCCTATGAAATATATCACTTTCATCAATACTTTATATGTATCCTGTCCCTCCTGCTTCTCAGCTTTCTTCTGATGGTAACATGGAAGGGTCACTTCAGCACATGGCAACCAGAAGCAGTCTAGGGACAGTGGAGGCTGGTGCCTCTGATGCCAGTGAGGCAGTAAATCTGCTCTGGGTCAGCACTTAAAGGAGCTATCCAAGGCGTTTAACCTATTTGGGGGCTAGGGTTCGCACCTTGAATAGTTCCTTTAGAGTTCTGGCTGGTTCTGGCTGAAACCCAGAGCAGATTCACCGCCCCATGACACTGGAGCCACCAGCCTCCAATTAAGTGTTAGAAAATACTTAATTTTTAAGTATTTAAGTGTCTGGTGACAGCTGTCAGCCCTGACCTGCAGCTTCCCATGCTGGGTGCTGATAGTGCACCTCTTTCCTGCTACCAGTGAAATAGACATAAGATATGTAAATAAACCTATGTTAATGTACAATCAATAATTGTTGGTGGTGTTGTTATTGTCAACATTTCTATACTGCATCATAGCCAAAGCTCTCTGGGTGGTTTACAGAAGTTAAAACATTAAAAGATAATTGTCATGCAATTAAATGTCATGCAAGACTATCCTGATAAACAGCTTACCCATATTCATGAGTCTCTACAATAATGCAACCACCCACACACAACGATAAATCCCTCGTAGTATGATAGATATTACTCAGGAAGAGTATTAACAGAGCTATGTAATGAATGGTAAGTTCATGAATAATAGGACTCTGTGAAACAGGTAAGCTGTTGGGTCAAATGAGCTGATTGTGGATGAACTGATGGAAGACATTTTTATTGCAGCTAGTCCCTCCTATTTTCTGCAGTTTGATGGTCTGGCTCCCACTGTAGCAGTAGTTAGCAGTCCACCAGTCCTCACAAGCCATCAATGCTCATTTGAATCAGCCTGTTTTAGCCAACAATACCCATTCAAGGAATATCTTCATCTATTAACTAGATATGGGGTGGGCAACCACAGGAGGTCTGGGGGTCATTTTTGCCCCAGGACCCCACCCTGCAGGCTGCACCTCCACCCACCACAGGTACCAACCAAATTGTAAAAATGGTGTCCATAGCAGCTACAGAGTGCTAAAAGGGGCAACATTAGCTTGCAAATAGGGTAGTTTCGAACCCTTTCAGTGTTCTTCTACAGCAGCCATGGATGGCATTTCCCCCACCACCATTTTCTTTTAACTGAATTCAGGTAATTTCAGGGGGTAGCAGGGGCTAGTGGGGCCATGGCAGGGGCTGCATGTTGCCCACTCCCGAGCTAGGCAAAAGCCTAAAGAAAAAGCCGCTGCCTCACTTTGCACAACTATAACAGTTGCATCTCCATTGTTATCCCTCCTGTTCTTTCCAAGCTGTCATTTTCCACACTTTCCACACTTCTGCCGCCGCCGCCGCCTCCTCAATAACCATGACTTCCATGTTTTCTCATGCCCCTAAGACACTACTCCAAAGTGACAGCCATTTCCAACTATTTTTGAAATACAACTTTGATTCCTTAATTTCATTTGCTATTTACATCTCAAACTGGGCTAGGAGAAGACATCAAATAAAAACAAATTATAGGATTCCGCATGCAATTTTCCTTGTTTCTGCTCAGCTGACTCTTGGAGTTTTCCACTTTCTCCCATCAAATCTCTTGTCCATTACTGGACTATGAAACAAGGCAGCAAAATAGCTTTCTCTCCACAGCACGCTTAGCAGCTACTAATTCGCCTTTGCTTTAATGAGTCACATGACGCAATCCCATTTTGGTTATTCCAAATCATGTCATTACATGGACTAATTAAGCAATAAGACACAACAGGGCATGGATTTATTGTGCAATATTTTACGCCTAGGTGTGTTTTTCACCCCACTTGGGTGTGAGTGATTACACTATCGTTCAAGCATCAAAGGCTCAGGTTGCAATTATAGGGCCAACATTTAATGTTTTTAATATTTAATTTGGGGGCAGGGCTACAGGAGGCATTTTTTTTAAAAAAAATGGTTTCAGCTGAAAATAAAATAGAGGAGGATACTCCACAGGTGCTTCCAGATGGAGGGTTCCTAACACTACAAATGAAAAGGCCTTGTGCACCTACTCTCACTTTTGCTGTTCTTAACTGGGGGGGTGGGGGTGCTGGTAAGATTGAAAAGAGACAGAAGAAGTGGTGGCAAAACACAGGAGACTTACCAATGAAAAATGATGGAAGAAAGCCAGTGTGATGTAGTGGTTAGAGTGCTGGTCTGGGACTAGGGAAATCCAGTTTCAAGTTCCAATTCAGCCATGAAGTTCACCAGGTGACCTTGAGCCAGTCACTGACTCTCAGCCTAACCTACCCCACAGGGTTGTTGTGAGAATAAAAATGGAGAGGAGGGGAATCATATATTCCACCTTGGGTTCCCTGTAGGAAAAGACAGGATATTAATACAGTAAATAAATAAATCCGGACCCCTGCAAAATTCCACGTCTGAGGCAGGGCAATTGCAGGATAAAAGCATCATCTGGAAGAACCCCCCTTTTCTCCCCCAAACATTGAAAACAACTCAGTCTGGAGGTGCTTCCAGATGAGTCTTTTATGTTGCCTTGCCCTGCCTTATTTGTGAAATTGTGTGGGGGAGGGAGCCCAGATGATCACATCTTCTACTTGTGACTCTCCCATGTTTTCCCAGCACTGCTTCCAACTTTTCTTTTTTCTTACTGCAGAAAATCTAATAAGGAGAAAAAGACAGAATAGCTACACAATGCCTTTGGATTGTTAGCGCTAGGATCCCTCTGTCTGGAAGCACCTCAGAGCAGTTAATGGGTTCATTAGGAGTAAAATAATTTTTGAAGGATGGCTCTCGTGGCACAGAGGTTATACTTTTATTTTTACATCCAGTATAACAGAACATCTCTCTCCAAACATTGGGAATCCTGTACTTTATCAGAGTGCTCCCAGGTGTTGGCATCTGTGGCCGTTTGAAGGAGAAATCTCCTTCACTGTATGATGTAGGAACTCTGTAGTCAGTGGGCAATCCATACTGTTTGGTGTCTTGTCCAGCCTGGGACAGATGCATGTGATTTCAGAATAGTAAGAAAGACAGTTCACCACTGGAAGCTCTGTGTTCTTAAATCTAGCCTGATGCTCAACAGTTGGAACTTTTCCAAATATAAGGATTTTACATAAGAACAGATTTCTCTGAACGTTTTTGTTAGCTACACACATATTATATTTCTTCCTTTGAGTTTGAAAGGTTCAGCAAGGATATTTTCTATTCCTTCATGCTTGGTCCTGGAGCCACTCTTCCAAATGGCACACTATGGTATTTGACTCAACCTGTTCTGTGTGTGTGTGTGTGTGTGTGCGCGCGTGCACTGGGCTGGGCTGCAAGCCAAATTCTTGGATGACAGAAGCCTCTGTGCATATCTTCTTATGCTGATCACATGAGAGACTCGGGAGACAACGTTATGATTCTATCTTTTTGCCCCATTCAACCTCAGATCCTTTCTCTGACTCAAATATTCAAGCGTCACTGGCTCCTTGATGTCGGGGAGACGCAAGGAAGACTCATGAATTACCCATGGATGAAACCATCATTGGGTAATGATCAGTCTTTAGGAGTGGACAGCTACACAACTGCCGGGTGGTGGTTCATTGTTCTGAGAAGGCTGAACCAGAGCTTAGATGGGGAAACAAGTCATGAGGGATAGCCAGAGGCAGTTGCCTAAATAAGGCACTACATGCCAGGGTCTAGTATATGTTACTGTTACTTTACGACCAGCTAGCAGCAGTAGCAAAGACTACCATTCTGTGCACTTCAATGAGATTCCATTGTAAAATGTACAGGCTGCTTAAATTGTTGATCTGCTCTGTCTTTAATGCACAAGACAGATTATGTTTTTAAGATAATAAATGTATAACATATAAAACATGTATGCACGGGGTATTTTAAAAATAAACCTAGCTTTGCTGCCAGCTGTAGGAGTACCTGCTTGCTTCTGTTATGCCCTGCTTGTATGTTTGTAAATAAATCAAAGAGCATAAAGAAACCTTAAGGCTGCAATCCTAAACACATGCACTAGGCAGTAAGCCTAACTGAGCACACTGGGACATGGTTAGGATTGCACTGTTAGTCTCTGGTGATGAGTAGATAAACAGCATGATCCTAAATGTGTCTACTCTGATGTAAGCCCCATTGAATTCAATTGGGCTTACTGACAGGTAAGTGGGTATAGAATTTAGGGATGAGGGAGAAATTCATTTGCTTCACATTTTAATGCAAATTTACCAAATTTCACTCTTGTGAAACACAAACCCAAATTCAGGTATTCTTTGAAATTTGCACTTCTCCAAATTTTGTAAGGGATTTATTTATGTTTTGACTGGCATGTCCAGTCAAAAAAGAATGCGTGCAAAAATGTGTATATTAGGGGAAAGTGCACACAAAAACGTGTGTCTTGGTGGGGCGGGCGGGACATCCAAAATTCATTATACTAGGAAGTATACTAATAATATACTAATACTAGGAAAACTGCTTGCAAAAAACAAGATGCATATAAGGAAAAATTACATATAAACTTGCATGTATTAAGAGAAACGTGCACAAAAATGTGTGCGCATTTTCATGAAAACTCTATTTTTTAAAAATCCTCAAAGTTTGGGATGAACCTAACTAAAGATTGGAAAAATTCTTTTAAATTCAGGAAAAACTGAACATAAGATTGGAAAAATGAGAAACTGAGAGAAACCAAAACTGACAGATGTATCCATGTCTAGTTACGAGGGAGAAAGCCTTATTGTACAAACTGAGACGTGGTTGCTGTGTTAGTCCCTGGTGACAGATACGTAGGTAGATAAACAGCATGATCCTATGCCTGTCTACTCAGAATAAGTCCCACTGAATTCAATTGGGCTTACTCACAGGTAAGTGAGTATAGGATTGTAGCCCGAGTCTGTTTCATTCACACACACACACACACACACACACACACTCTAAGAGAGAGAAAGAGAGAGAGAGAGAATGTTAGTTTAGTGTCTAAGGCAAAACAGTCAGGTCAGATGACAGTAGATAGCATGAGTGATCAGAGCATAATAACAGCCAATCTTCCTTGCAAATATATATAAAAAACTGATTTGAAGGAAAGGAGAGAATGAAGTGCCCCTAAGGTTGTGTGCATGGTACTTTCCCCAGTCCTTAGAGGCCGGAGGAAACAAACCAAGCAGGAACTTGATTGAAAATTTAACAAGTTGGCTGGCAGCTTTGGTAGAGCTGTCAGGCTTTATTAGGCACACAGTGGCCTTTGTGGACTGTAGCAGATCAGTGAACCTGTCTTGGAACTTGGCAAAGCCCAAGGCAAGGAAGGGATGTGATAAAGTAGGCCTTTTATTGAATTGCAGCTACTCTGGAGCCTGCTGGGAAATGTAGTTCTCAAAAGGCAGCTGGGAATTTTCTTCTGAAATCATGAAAAAAGATGGATTCTAGAGCTTGGGGAAGCATAAAGAGAAGTCAATACAGTGAACCAATAGGAATGGTAAGAAAATTGTTTTGGGAAAGAAACAATGAACACGTGGGAGGAAGAGAATGATGTCAAGAGAAGAAGATTTGGGTGGAACTTACTTACTAAAAGAAGCCCTAAAACAAAATCCAAAATAAATTCAGAGGTTTCTCATTTGTTTAAGGATTTGGGGGCAGTGGGGGATAGCAAAATTATTCATGGGAGTTTTTTGAACAATGTATAAATGAATCACTTACAGATCTAGTTCTTCAGCAATCTCCAAATGATTTGTATTGATCTTGTACTTAAAGTTGCTTTCTGGGTATTGTTGTTGTTCAGTCGTTAAGTCACATCCGACTCTTCGTGACCCCATTGACCATAGCACGCCAGGCCTTCCTGTCCTCCGCTCTCTCCCGGAGTGTGCTCAAGTCCATGTTCATTGCATCGGTGATGCTATCTAGCCATCTCATCCTCTGCCGCCCCCTTCTCCTTTTGCCTTCAATCTTTCCCAGCATCAGGGTCTTTTCCAGGGAGTTTTCTCTTTGCATTAGGTGGCCAAAATATTTGAGCTTCAGCTTCAGTATCTGTCCTTCCAATGAGCAGTCAGGGTTGATTTCCTTTATGATGGACTGATTTGACCGCCCTGCAGTCCAGGGGACTCGTAAGAGTCTTCTCCAGCACCACAGTTTGAAGGCATCAATTCTTTGGCGCTCAGCCTTCCTTATAGTCCAGCTCTCACAGCCATACGTTACTACTATACCACGTCCTTAAAATGTCTCAGTTCTTCATCTGAGTCTCTCAGGCATCTGAAGTACACTTTTTTACATGTTGCAAAATTCCATATTTCTCAGACATTTGGGGTTCAAAAGGGAATATCCAACTGTGTCTTTCCACTAGCACAAATGACATGGCAGTAGCAGAAACTAGGTCTCAAACTATGCACAAGAGGAGAACCCCACTAAATTTATATCTGTGCAACTGGTTGCACAACCACTTGCACAACCACTTGCACAACTGAATGCAGAAGTGCTTGCACAGTGGAAAGATTTGGTGGACATTGTTGGATATTGCACAGGAAAAAGAGGGTTCATGCTAGGGGTGTGCAGGGACCCCCCACCCCACTTCGGAACCTGATTCGGAGGTTCTCAATCAGTCCCTACCTGCCTCAGCCTGATTTGGACTCTGTCTGACCTGCTTCAGACATCTAAATCACACACACACACAGCCATGCTAGCCCACTGCCCCCCCCCCAGCATGCGAGCCCCCTGCTCCTTACTAGGACCCGTGGGGAGCACCCGCAGCCATCAACCTCTTCAAGGGAGTCACCATTTTAATTTAAAATGGTGACTCCTCTTTTCCAGAAATAAAATCTTACGCAAATGGTGGCCATAAGGCTGTCATGTATGCAACATTACAGGGATAAATGGCCCATTATACCTTCAGTCTTGCACATATGGGCAATTCATGGTACCATTTTGCATACAACTAGATGTGCACATATTCATATTCGCCATGGGTTTTTTTTTGCAAAATGGAGATCACAGTGCTGGAGGTTGGGTCCTGGGTGAATGAGGGCAGCTCAGTGAGCAGCGGGGAGCTCGAGCATGGATCCAGGGGCACCCAAGGGGGGGCAGGGTCTGGGTGGGTAGGCACCCAGAGATTCCAGATGGGGGGTGCCCATCCACCCCTAGCCCTACCATTAGGCAGAGTGAGGCAGCAGCCTCCATCAGCAGATGCTGGAGGGTGGCGCACAGCAGTGACAAGGTGTTGGAGATCAGAACTGTGTGTGCCTTGCACCCCATAACCTAGTCTGTTGTCCTGAGATGCAGTGGAGGAAGATGTCTTGTTGCTAGTGTTGAAATAAATTTCAACTGCTAGTCCAATCAGCTTTGTGCATAGAATTGGGGCACTGGGTGCCATCTTGTCCTTTACCTCAGGTAGCACACTATCTTGGGCCAGTTGCACTCCAGAGTCTTCCAAAGGATAGGCCTGGCCTTGATCAGAATGACTATGCAAGTTAGAGTGAAGACAGACAGGCATACATCCTCTGCCTTGAAAACAAATGCCCCAGAATGCTGCAAATGTACATTCATCCAGACCACTTCTGCCGCACATGATCAGAACACATCCTTGTCTTCTCCCTTAATAGCATTAATTCATTAATTCATTCATTTTATTACATTTCTATTCCACCCAATAGCTGAAACTCTCTTGGTGGTTCACAACAATTAAAACCATAAAACATGATAAAATACAATATAAAAGTTTAAACTATAGTATAAAATAAAAATAAAAACCAAAATAAAACCAAAAAGTAGGGCAAAAGATTTAAAATACGGCACCAGATTTAGAGCAACAGAAACCGAAAGATTAAAATGCCTGGGAAAATAAGGAGCTCTTCACCTGACACCGAACATGGTACAACATAGGAGCCAGGAGAGCCTCTCTGGGAAGCTCATTCCACAATCGGGGTGCCACAACAGAAAAGGCCCTCTTCTTAGTAGCCACACACCGCATTTCCTTTGGCAGGAGCTCCTGGGGAAGGACTGCTGAAGATGATCTTAGGGTTCAGGCAGCTATATATGGGAGGATATATTATTTGGGGCAGGAACAGTATAGGGGAGTGATTGCAGAATCACTGCAATTCACATCTCTACTGGGATTTCATGTTCTTTTCACATGAAAATTTGCATGTATTTTCCCAAATGAACACATCAATTGTGTACATTTTTGAAATGTACACATGTTTCACCTGCGCATCAAAATGTGTTTGTGTGCATTTTTCAAAAGTACACATCATTGTGTGTGCATTTTTCAATGTACACATTTTTCAAATGCATTTTTGTTGCTGTTCTGGGAATCACATCGCGAGTTCAGATATGTATGGACTTTGACCGTAGTTTGTGTTTGATTCCGCGTTCAGTTCTGGGAGGTGTGAACTGGAAAAATTCCACTCACAAATGGAGAGATGGTCATCTTCCCCTCACCTTTACCAGAACCAGCCACTTTGTTTGAGAGGTGGGGGCACACTCCTCTTGAGACATGCCATCCCTTGAGGCAGTCCTGCTGAAAGCTCCTATATCAAAGTAAGGTGCATGAGGAGCGGGAAGTTTCTAAAACAGTAAATCATCTGAAGGGAGTGACAGGCTAACTGCCGTTCATAAATGTTTTTTCCAAAATGTACTCACGTCAAAGCTGAGAGAAATATAGAATCATGGGGGCGGGGTCTCTGTTTTATTATGCTGTGACTAGGGATAGGTGAGAATTTCTTTTGGTTCTTTTTCTTTTCGAAGAATGCCCCCAAATCTGCAAACTTCGATAAACCTTTTTATTCTCCCAGGCATAAGAACTGATTTTAGTGCTTGGAGTACTCTATTCTGCTGCTGGTTTTAATCTGGCTTTATGGTGTTGTAATGGTTTTATTCTTTGCTGCTGGTTTTAGCTTTGTTTTATGCTGTGCTGTTTTTGATTTGTTTTGTCTTGTTTCAATATTTGCACTGTATGTCTTTAATGTGTTGTACATGGCCCAGAGAACTTCAGTTATTGGGTGGTTTAAAAGTATCATTCATAAATAAATAATAGACAAACTACAACCCCACTTGTGATTGTTATTTGTGCTCTGGTGACCTCCCATTTAGATTATTGCAATGTGTTCTACAGTCCAGAAATGTCAGTTCATGCAGAACAGAACAGCTACACTTCTGAGACTGGTGCCATTATAATAATATTGTGCCATTATTCTGTTCTCTGCACTGGCTGCCAATCCATTTCCAGGCCCAATTCAAAGTGCTGTTTTTAACCTTTAAGGCCCTAAAGGGCATGGAGCTGGGTTCTCCCATATATACCTACCTGGACCCTTGGGTCATCGTCCAAGTGCCCCTACTAAATCAGGCAAAATGGTGGCTACAAGAGAGAGGGCCTTTCCTGTGGTGGTGCCTCTTCTGTAGAATCCCCTCCCCAGAGAGGCTTGCGTGGTGCCTACATTATGGTCTTTGCTGCGAATAGTTTTATATTCTCCCAGGCATTTTTTGCAGTGCTTTTAGATATTTGTGCTGTTTTGGTTTGATGCCAGTTTTGATTTGCTTTTATGTGCTGCACTGTTTTAACCTCTCTCCCCTGGTGATATTTTGTGCTATTTTATTATTGTTGTTTTATTGTGATTTTGTATTTTATGTTTTTAATGTAGCTGTACACTGCCCAGAGAACTTCAGTTATTGGGTGGCCTAAAAGTGTAACAAACAAACAAACAACTCAAGCTTGACAAATCTGAGAAAGTCAGTAATTTTAGGCCCTGGGCATAAAGATGGGGGGGGGGGCGCTTTAGATGGCCATGTGTATTACTTCCATTATGAAGGACACAACTAAGATTTTTCTTCCTCCACCCACAACCACTATTCCAACCTTTACAACAGCTTCAACATGCCAGATATGTTAGAATAACAACGCAACTGTCTGCCAATCCTGTTTTAAAAAAAAAAAAAAAATAGCTGAGCATGTGAAGCTTTGCATTTTAAGCTCACTTAAATGGGCAAGTTCGCCCGTCATGGTAAGCCACCTTGAAAATAAACCACAGTGGGTTGGTTGTTCACTCACCAACCCACATTACTCCCAACAGATTATTGGGTTCTGTGCAGCTTGCCATGGCTTGTTTAGTCCTCTAACCTGCTCCCTGCGTATATCCCAATGTCCTTTGTGGCACAATCCCTCTCATAACCTCATCCCTACAGAGGGAAACTTTTCTGGCTTCCTACCCCACTGCAATTGCTACCCCTTTTCTATGCAATTTTTCCATTTGCAACCTTTTTAAAAAAATATTTTTCAGTGGTTCAGAAGTACACAAATAAGGTTGGAGTTTTTTTAATTATTATTTTTCTGTCGTCCACAAGTGCGCACTTGCAACAACAGAACAAATAAAACCCCAAATCATTTGTGCAGTAAGTACATCCATTTTTCCACAGTAATTACACCCATACTCCAGCAGGAATTTGCACCCGCCCGCCCTAATAGCTTCATCTCATTCAGCCACCAGTGAGCTCGGGATCAAGGGAAGCACTAAAGTGGGGGAGGAAACTGACAAGTGTCAGTTCAAGATGTATTCCAGTAAGAGGATGAAACTGACAAGAGCAATTTCAACTTGTACAGAGGGTATATTGGTCTGTACTGCTGATAAGACAACAGAAAGTAAATAGTAAATAGACAGGCAAATATGCACACTTGCAAACAACAGAAAAAAGGAACCAATTTGCATACTTCCAAAGCACTCAATTAAAAAAAAAAAGTTGCAAACAAGTTACAGACTTTCCCAAGTGTCATTTCTGTATTGGTGGAAGGGCAGACAGCACTCGGGATGTCTCGGGTGCCCGCTACAGGGGTGGAATCCGACGGACTCCCCCCCACACTTGGCCCCCCTGGACCTCTGTTCATGGACCGTGTGGCACTCACCAGACCTGTCCGTGAGTAGGGATGGCAGAGAATTCCGCCACGGATTCCAGTGAGGCTGGATTCTTTAAAATATTTACGTAGGCCAGAATGGTGAAAATTAAAGGAACGCAAATAGCATCCACTACGCTATTTGCGTTCCCCATTTTTTTCCACCATTTTATTTTATGCAAATATTTACGTAAGATAAGTCGGCGAAAAATAGGCCACGCAAATGGCGGCCACTGTAGCCGCCGCCATTTGCGTACGCTGGGCTTTTGGGGGGGGTTGCCCAGCCATGATAGGCTACGTAAAGACTTACGTAGCCTATCACGGCTATCTGGCTGGACGCAAATGGCGGCTGCTACGGCAGCTGCCATTTACGTCCGCACCAGCCAGTCCACAGCTGGAAATCCAGCTGTCGACGGCCCTGGCCGGCTGCTCCGCGGAGCCGCCGCGGAGCAGAGCCGGCCGTCGAGGATTCCGGGGGGGGGAGGACTGGATCGCCTCCCCCCCCCGTCAAGGATTCCGGGGGGAGGGACAGAGTGCCTCCCCCCTCACCATGAACAGAATCCGCGAAAAGGTAAGTGACTTTCATATATCCCTATCCGTGAGCACTGCGCAATCCGCAAGCATCCAACGTCTTCCCTGAGCCGCCATTTTGCATAGAAATGGCAGATCAGGTCTTTCTAGAACTGCAGTTTTGTGCAGATTGTGGCCGTAAAGGGGCAATCTATGCAACATTACAGGCATGAGTGGGCCATTCACACCTGTAACATTGCGTAGATTGCCCCTTTATGGCCGCAATCTGCACAACATTGCTGTTCCAGAAAGACCCAAACTGCCATTTCTACGCAAAATGGCAGCTGAGGGAAGGAGCGGGCAGCCCTGCTCCACTTGCCAGTCACTCACTGAGCTGTTGGGGGGCTTGTGCAGCCTGGCAAGTGGGCACTGGCAGCAGTGGCAGTTTGGCAAGTGACCGATGACCCCGGATGGAGGTGGGTCCATCCATCCCTAGACAGCACTGATGAGGGAGGCGGCAGTAGCAACATGGTGAGGAGTGGCTGTGTTGTTCACTGCTGTTTCCAGGTGGCCCTGTAGCTGCTTGGGACAGGCCACTCACAAGCCATCATGCTGGGTTCACACATCACAACAAGCTTCCCTGAACAACCCAACAACAAGCCATGGGTTCTTGGGGTGGCTTGTGCATGGTTAACAAACGAGGCTGAAGGAATCTGCTGGGTTCACATGTCACAACAAGCCACTCTGGAACAAACAAGGGTAATAAGCCAGTTTGGCTTAACCTGCCATGCAAACCAGGTTAGTCATAGCACCATCATGACTACTGGCATAGACTGGAGTTCACCTCCAATGCCCTCATCACCTGCCACTGTCTGGGTGGTCATCTGCGAGCCCTAGATTTTGGCCCCAAGGTCCAGCTGTAAAGAAAATATTAGGAGTGCTGGAGAAATTTGATCTTTGAACATTCTCTTACCAGTTTGTGCCAACAGAAAAATTCACTGGCAATATAGTTCGATTTATTGTATATCGAAGGGGGAAAGGAGCGACAAAATGGATTTGTCATCTGCACCATGTCATCTGCCATGTAATGTTTCACACGTTACATGGCAGGGACCCAGGTTTCCACCAGTAGTACACTTAGCAAGGAAATGTTGCCAATCCCGGCTTCCTGAGGATGATATAATTGTGATAAATATTTGCCACACAGTCCATTTTTAGGTGTAAAGCACCTTGGCTTTATACCTTAAAGGCCCATAGCTCAGTGGCAGGAGGAGGAGTCCGTAGCTCAGTGGCGGAGCCCCTGCTTTGCATCCAGAAGGTCCCAGGTTCAACCCCAGGTATCTCCAGGTAGGGCTGGGAAAGACCCCTATCTGAAACCCTGGAGAGCCACTGCCAGCCAGTGTCAAAAGTACTGAGATAGATGGATCAATGATCTCATGCAATATAAGGCTGTTTTCCAACATAGTGGGTGTGAAGATCCTGTAACACTGTTACATTTGGAAGGGGGAAGAAGCTTCATTCAGATCAGATTCCAGGAAACAGTGCCTTCCTCTGAAGGCATGTAGGTTGGTTCACTTCCTTGAGTCCAGGCTAGACTAATGTAAAGTGCTCCACATGGGGCTGTCCTTAAAGATGGTCCGGAACCTTCTATTGGTGCAGGAAGCAACAAGAATCCTTGTAGGAGATGTGCATTCTGATCATATTGCACCTATTCTGCACCAGTTACATTTCCATGCCCAATTTAAAGTGCTGGTTTAACTTTTGAATTGTTTGGGACCAGCTGATCTGAAGGGCTACCCACACTCGTATCAGCCTGCCCCAGCCTTGCAATCAGCTTCTGAGGCCTTGCTGTTTGCTTCTTCAGCAGGAGTTACTAGGCTAGTGAGTACAATGGATAGGACCTTTTTAGCGGTGGTCCCATCACTTTGGAATTATCTTTCCAGGGAGATAAATATGGCCCCCTCTCTATTGGTTTTTAGGAGAACCCTAAAGTATTCTTTATCCCTTTCAGCTTTTGCATGATCTTAGGGTTCTTTTTATAACTATTTTTTTTTATCTGCCATTGTTATTTTTCATGACTACATATTTCCTTACATGATTGTTTTGGTGTTTTAATAACTTGTGATTGGTATTGCTTATTGTAAACCATCCAGTGAGGGTAGACACCCTAAAGGGTGGGGAATTAAATTTATTAAACAAATAAAGTGGAGCTATCTGCTGTGTAAGCTCCACTTGTTTTCATTAAGCCCAAATCCTGCTTATAGCATACAGCAGGCCTCCCAGCTTGGTGCCTTCCAGATGTTTCGGACCATGTACAGCAAGCTGCTGGGTGGTCCACAGGCACCCAGCAAGCAGTGAGTGGCCGCCCACTCCCTCACCAAGCCACCATTTTGTATAGTGGCTCAGCCTTTCTCATAAAAACCATTTACGCAAATGGTGACCATAAAGGGGCCATTTACACAACATTACAGGCATAAATTATCGATTTATGCCTGTAATGTTACCTACGGGAGCTGGCAGTTACACACTTGCCCGACTCAGCATGCGCCGAGTTGGGCAAATGTAGGGTTCTGTGGACTGGCAACTGGGGGGCCAAGCCAGCAAGAAACCGCCGAGCCTCAAGCCCCAACTGGACGCCTGCACCATCCCTATCTGGGGCAGCTAGACACAGAATCTCAGCAGCTCTCAACAATGGGAGGGGGGCGGTGCATTCTAACAGTTGTCCTGAGCTGCCTAGATATTCCCCTCACTTGGAGGACAGAGCTGTGTGGGTCATATCGCCTGTCCTGCAGCCCCTAAACTAGCCTGCTGCTCTCAGGTGTGGTGGAGGACCTTATCCCATTACCAGTGTTGAAGTAAAGTTCAGCTGCCAGTCCAGTTGGCTTCTGTACATGGAATGGAGGAGGATGCCATCTTGTCCTTTGCCTCAGGCAGCAAAACATCTTGGGCCAGCCCCACCTAGAAGCATACCTAAGGAAAGGGTATAGGAGAGGGAGCCTTATCATGCAGGTGGCAAATGTTCTGTGCTGGTTCTGAAATTACTACCCAGACTTGGGCAATTGCAAAATCAGCACAAGATCAGACTGGAAACATTGAGGGCCTAATTGGATGTGCACTGGATATACACCTGTCACCTTTTAAAACATTAATGGTGCCATTCTATGCATGTTTAGACAGAGAAAAGGCCTACAATGCTGGCTGGGGCATGCTGGGAGTTGTAGGACTTTTTTCTGCCTAAACATGCATAGGATGGCACCCTAAGTGGATGTACCTGTAGCTGTGGATCAATATGCATCAGATAGCCAACCTGACCCCGAGTATGCTGTAGTTTTTGCATGACCCATGAATATATCCATTGTAAAACCAAACTGCAGACATGTCATTGTGATGATGACGATGACAATCATTATCCAGTGATCTCCCTTCACTAATTTGAGAACTGGACTTAGACCTTGCTGCAAGATACTAACCTAGTGACGGAGCTGGTTTATTCCATCCACAGCAGCAAAGGATTCTGTTGCATAAGCCGTGTGCTTCCTTTGTCTAAGCCTCCCTGAGATCTTCTTGACATGGGCAGTCAAGGCAAAGTTCAAAATGTTCTTTGAAGCTGTCAACAAAAATCAACTCAAGTTATAGATGCCTTCCCTAAAAACAATCTGTTCTTTGCAGATTGACTCATCGCGTGAGAGAAGAGCTGGCGAGGACTTCTGCAGTGCAAGATTTACAGCCGTAGCCGAGTCGTAATTTCGCCACTTGGACGGTGTTCCGTTCATTTTCTTCCTTTCTGGCACTCTGGTCCACGTGGTGGCAAGGGACATCCTTCTGCAGCTTGCGGGGCTGGAAACAAAACCTGGAGCAAGAGAGAGCCACCAGCTGGGTGCACAGGGGCTTCCTGATGAGCTGCCTGGAGAGAAAGCAAAACTCAAGCAAGGAAAACTCACTCCAAGTCCTCCCAATTCCCTATAAACATTTGGAAAGGGGGACTTACAATACTGGATTTAAAACACCGGAGGGAGCAAACTGAAACTCTTCCCTGCCTGCACTTTTCCACCCAAAAACTGCTCTTTATTTATATCAAAAGAGCCACTGTATTTCTCTGAGCTGTGGTCAGTCCGGTTCACAGAGCCCTCCCCTCACTGACAGAAAAACGCCTAAGAAAAGAGCAGGTTTAACTAAGGATGGGCGAACTCATTTCTGCCTGGGTCGGTAGGGGGCTCGACGAGCCTCTGCCCCCACTTGCATAGCCCAGACCTGCTCAATGAGCCTCCATGCTCACCCCACTCCCACCCAGCCGGCCATGCGAACCACCTGCAAGCCACCCACAGCCATCCATCCTCTGTGTGAGTCGCCGTTGTACATAAAAATGGAGACTTGCTATTTTCCATGAACTGAATCTTGTGCACAATGGCCTGCACTTATATTTTTACATATAATGGCGACTCTCAGAAAGGACGGATGTCTGCAGGCGCTCACAGGCAGGCCTGGTAAGTCCCAGCAGCTTCTGTGGCTCAGCAGGTGGGGACGGGGGCTCGGCGAGCTGCATCGGGGGGCCAAGCAGGGGGGAGTCCGTCCAACTCCACCCCTACATGGGCGCTCATGACATCCCCAGGTTTAGCAGGGAGTGCAGCCAGGAGGAGGATTAAGATTCCATCCACCCGTGCTGCATTTTAATTTGCTCCTATCCTACCACATTATGTGGATTCAGTGGCAGACCCAGTTCTGCCCACATGGGTTGCCTGCTGTCACATCTGGTTTGGCCTTCGTGGAGTGAAGCCAAGATTGGAGCTTGAAAGCAGGATGGGCTGCTGGGGATCATTTGGTTTGTGTTTCAGGCTTGAACAGGACTAGTCCTACCATTAGGCAGAGTGAAGCAATCACGGCAGGCAGCAGATGCTGGGGGGCAGCTCCTGCTTCTGGAGTACAGAGCTGTATGTGCCACACAGCCTGTTCTACACCCCCTAAACTAGCCTGCTACCCTCAGGTGTGGTAGAAGCTCAAAGCAGAGCTATCATTCCCAGGGCCAGAAGGGAACTCCTGTCAGATCTGGGGGCATGGGCAACAGGCAGCCTTGGCGAGAACACCAGGAACAGGAGGGATGGAGGTGGGCGGAGAGCAGAGGTTCCCTGGGCAAGGGTCAGACCCAAACAGGGCATGGCAGGACCAGAGGCAGAAGCAGAGTCCGAACAGGCAGGGCTCAAGAACCGGCAAGGCATAGCAATGATCAGGGAAGAGCAAGTAGAACACGACACGGCCACCATGATGACTCATGATGACTCAGTCACCATGATGACTCATGATGACTCAGTCACCATGATGACTCATGTTGCTGTGGCAAGGCTGGAGAGGAGGAGGAAGCTTTTTACAGGGTTCCCTGAGGCTCCCAGCTGCTCTGCATTAGAGGACCTGGGAGCACCTGCAGGGCCAGGGCCTAACCCTGCAAATACTGTGAGCAAATACTGTTGAGTCCGGTCCTCAGGTGGAGCTTCAGACCTTCCCAGACTGAGCAGATCCTGATAGTACCTCCTCCCCCCAGGAAGGGGGTTCCACCCCCACTCAGGGTCCAGGTTTATCAGGGTGGGCCCGATGGAAGGCGCAAAGCTTGACGGGAGCATGGACATGCTCTACCTGCTCCCAGGACCGATCGTCAGGGCCAGAGCCTTCCCAGCTGACTAGATAGTGGAGTTTGCCACGGAGCCACTTTGAGTCTAGGATCTGTGCCACATGGTACTCATCGTGTCCACGAACCCGGACAGGCGGAGGTGGCAGAGTCGTACGGCCTGGAAAGGGGTTGCCATGGTATAACTTCAGTTGGGAGACATGCAAGACCAGGTGAATTCTCAAGGGTCTGGGGAGATCCAGCTGGTACGTGATGGGGTTTAGCTGCTGGCGTACTGGGAAAACGCCCTGATAACGAAAGTCCAGCTTCACGGATGGGCGGTTGGACCAGTAGTGTTCCATGGAGAGCCAGAACTTCCTCGTCCCCTACTTCCAACCACCATTTTTTTATTCCGATCCAGTTTCTCCTCCCACAAGGCAGGGTCATCCAGGTAGAGGCCATGGTAGATTCTGGGGCCTCCTCCAACTTCATGGCCTTGTCCTTTGCGAAGGATTTCCATATCTCCAGTCAAGCCAAGCCCACTCCTGTACCAGTGGAGGGGCTTGATGGCTCACCCCTGCCATCCAGGCCTGTCACGCATGGCACGGTGCCCCTCGGTGATACTGGCTGCTCCCGGCCATCAGGAACTGTTATCTTGCAACCTCATCGGGACCCCAAGTACCGTAAAGTGCTTTGACTTAAATACAGCCATAAACAGCTACAGTTTAGGTCAAAGTCGGTGCTTTACAGCAACAAATACACCATTTTGGGTTGTATTTTCCCTGCAATGGGCTAATGGCAGCCACCACTAGTGTATTGCATCTTATAGGGAGCTAGAGAGCCGCTCCGCCAACTCCGGTGGACACGGCTGGGCTCAGGAGGATTCCATGGAGCCCTGAGCACCCCGAATTGCCCCTCCATGGACACCTCCCCCCCAGACCGGACAGTGGGGGGTTCATACATCCCTATCTGCGATTCATCCTCAATGCCTAGGGCATAGGTATCCTAGGGATGTACGCATTTTGTTAGATCTGTTCCATCTGTGTTTCGTGGATTGTCAGGCATCTTTCAGTCCATCGTCTGCTCATTAATAGAATTGGATTATTTTTCCCAGAACTTCATTCTACTTGTGCTAATTCTCATTAGCACAAGTGCCCATTAGCGTTGAAGCACACTTACACAATTAACATAAGATCCCAGTTAGTGTGCATTCACTCGAATCCTCCCCAAAAGTTAAAACCAGGTCAGCAAGTCCATGACTCAGAAAAAGCCAGTCCTCTGCGGGATCTAGGGATGTACGAAAGTCTTACCTGGATCCGCTCCAGGGCATCCATGGGGGGGGAAGGTGCTCCATCCCTCACCCCAGAATCCTCCCTGGCCAGCTCCACTCCCCGGCCAGCTCCGCTCTGCCGCGGCTCCGCAGAGCCACCGGACAAGGCTGGCCGCAGCCGGAGTTCTGGCCACGGCCAGGCTGCTGCGGCCGCAAATAGCGACTGTCGTAGCAGCCGCCATTTGTGTCCTTGCAGTCAGCCGTGATAGGCTACGTAAGTATTTACGTAGCCTATCACAGTAAAGGCAGCCATGCAAATGGCGGCCGCTACACCATTTGCGTGGCTGCCTTTACCGTGATAGGCTACGTAAATACTTACATAGCCTATCACGGCAAAGAGCAGGGGCGCAAATGGCATAGCGTGATATGGCGTATCCGTAAGTATAGGATATTTACGTAGCCTATAACAGCTGACTGCAAGGACAGTCAGCCCAGCAGCAGCCGGCCGAGAGACCAGCTGGAGCCGCCGCCACCGGAGCCGCCGCCAGAGCCACCGCCGCCGTCACATCCACCGCCAGGTAAGTTCCATCCCGAGGGGATTCCACGGGGGGGGGGGGAGACCATTCCGCCATGGATTCCGTTCTAAAGAATCTGGCCTCACTGGAGTCCGTGGCAGAATTCTCTGACATCCCTAGCGGGATCTGCTGCTCAGATGCATAGAAATCTAAACTCATTTGAATCCATTCAGGATTTCTCTGACATCCTCTTATAAGCAGCGATCGTCTGGCCCACAGTCAGGTGAAAAAGCCCGAGAGCCTCAAAGTTCAATGGGTGTGAAAGGTACATGATGGGGATCTGATATGTCCTGCAACTTTTTCCAACCTCTGTGATAAAGCATTAAAGCAGAGACAAGTCTGGGTTTGATGTTTTAGAGTGCAGCCCAGAAGCTTTACACTCTGCGGAATCTATAAAAAGCGGTCAGAGAGTGCCTGTCCTTTGAGAAAGTAGCAGCCTGGGAAACTCTTCCCAAAAGTGAACTCAGACTGTGCAGAAATCAAAGCAAGCCGCCTTTTGAGTCACCAGGCCTTGTGTAAGGGGGAGGCGGCAGTTGCATAAGCGAGACGGCAGGACGGGCATAAATCAACCAGCTTTGACCTCCTGTAAGGAGTCTCCAGTGGCTGAGGCAAAAATTAAAAAATGTCAGTGCCTCGTTAAAAGCTGCAGAGACCCTCTAATAGGCCATCATTAGATCTTAGAAGCCTGTGGAGTCGCACCATTAAAATGTGGTAATCTTCTCCCCGCCTGCTTTCATTAAAGTGGTGCAAAAAGAAAAAAAGATAAGAGGTTAGGCATTGGCAAGATAAACCAGTTTTACCAACAACAACAATCACCTGGATAGCCCAGAAGGCCAGCAGTATCCTTGACATGCTGATGGTAGTATCACCTCTGTCTTCCAACATGGAGAAGTCAAGCTTAGTATTTGGAAGGGTTGCTTCTTTGGGGAGGAGAGAGCACTGGAGACTGAAGAGGTCTCTGTGGAATCAGGTACAGGTAGCAGCCGTGGCCTTTGCAATGGTCCATACCTGCTATTCATGGCAAGGGAACCTGCATCTGTTGGCCACCAGAGCTGCCTGGAATGTTGTAGACAGTGATGGAGCTGAGTCACCCAGTGCAGGTGTGATACCTCTGCACCTGCACAGTGGCCTCTAGCACCTACGGATGCACCAGGTTCTGTTCTATCCAAAAATGTACTGTCCCTCATTCAATTTCAGTCCAGAACTCTTACCAGAATTTGGATAGTGCCTGTTTTCTTTCCTGATTTTCCAGAGATGACCTACAAGCCCAGTCGATATTTTTGCAATGGCAGCACACATGGAAAGTCTGCATCAATTAGGGTGGCCAGGTGTCCTATTTTGTGGTGGGCAGTCCTCTGTTTGAAGGCTTGACAGAGGACAGTACTCTGTTTGAAGATGTCCCCCATTTGAAGAGCTGCCCAGTCCAAGTGTGGTTTAAAGATCAAGAACCCTACGAAGGGAGAGCAGGAAGGGGCCTTGAAGTTGCCCATCAATACTTAGCAACTGGACAGCAGACTGAGCAGCTACACAGGTCACCTGGACACAGCCCTCCCCAATATGGTGAGAGATGTATTGTTGTTCTATTTAAATTATAGTCATAATTTCTAAATTTGCATCAAGACATACAGGAGCATGCACACATTTTATACAAATGTGTGACCTCTTTTATCTTCTTTTTTGGTTATGCATTTCCTCTTTTTTGGCAATGCACAAGTGGCTACCCTAACATTAGTATCAGAGGAATGCAAAGGAACATTCCACCTTCGTGCCATGGTGATCCTTCTATTTCAGTACTTTTGTACCAAATTCACCAAATCCCAAGGAAATCTGTACTCAAGAACAGTTGGTTGTGATGGATATATATCATACAAATATTGTTGTACACCTTCATCTGTGCAATCCTGGGATATAACCCAGTATATCTTTATTCTTCCACCTCTGCTGCCGCCTGAGATGCCAAGTCACATAGCAACACTGATATACCTGTCTGCAAGGAATCCTATGGTATTTGCTGTGTATGTGCATTACATCAGATAACTACCCAAGATGCTACGCAAAGAGTAATGAAATGCTTGAGACTTAGAAGACACAACTGTAATTAAAGCGTGCATTTGCCAAAATCTGGAACCTTGATTTGCAAGCAGAAACAGAATAATCAGGATTCTGAAAAGTTGGACAAATCTTTTGCCAGATAATCATTTCATTCAGGGGTATACAACCTTTTTGACCCCAAGGGCCATGGTCTGTGCTGGATGGGAGGATGGGAGGCACATGTACCTGTGTGCGCGCACACACACACACACACACACACACTCTTCCAAACACACACACACACTCATGACCACCACCACCCAACACAGAGTTGGATCAAGAATAATTTCTCTGCTCGAGGAAAGGTACCACTGGCAGAACGGGCCTTCTCTGTCTTCTCTCCCCTCCTTGCACCCACCAAATCTGCTCCAGAGGAACAATTCTGGTTCCAGCCCGCACACTCTTCCCACACACACACAGGTAGACAGGGGTTTCCCTTGCCGGGCGGGTTTTTTTCCTTGCCAGCACGAGTACTAACAATGGAAACCCTGCCCTTATCTCCAGTCTGTGGGTGGGGTCCCCACAGCTCCACAGGCTGCACAGCGAGCCACTGAGGGCCCGTGGTTGCACACCCCTGATGTAATTATTTGGCAAGTCAGAATTTAAATCAGAATAGAACTTAGAGATTTTGCCGATAGGCCTTTTAAGAGCTGATAATGGCTGGTATCATTGGTTCACGACGGTGATGGTGCAGTGTCCTAGAGGCTTCTCTGGAAGCACTCTATAGCCACGTTTGTGTTGGGTGAGCCAGTTCCATGATCACACACACACACACACACACACACACTGACAGCAGCCATCTGGAAGTTACAGGGGCCCACCCCCATAGGAGCATAGGAAGCTGCCTTATACTGAGTCAGACCCTGGGTCCATCAAGCTCAGTATTGTTGACACTGACTGGCAGCAGCTCTCCAGGGTTTCAGGCAGGATTCCTTTGTAGCCTTACCCGGAGATGGCGGGGATTAAACCTGGGGCCTTCTGCATGCAAAGGTGGCCCCCACTCTGTGGAACTCCCTCCCTAGGGAACTCTGCCATGCCCCCTCTTTAATGAGCTTCTGCCACGCATTAAAAACATGGTTCAGGCAGGCATTTGGGGTGGGCTAGGGTATTTTTTATGATGTTTTTAATGTAGAATTTTATTGTTTTACCTGTTTTATTGTTGTACATCGCCCAGATTGGCTGGGTGACCAGCCAGATGGGCAATTAATAAATTTAATAAATAAAATAAATAGATGCAAAGCAGATGCTCTATCCCACTGAGCCAAGGCCCCTCTCTTCAACTCCTGCTCCAGTGTGAAAACCAAGAATAGCCCTTCCAGAAGAAAAAGCCTAGAATTCCCCCACACACACATTTTTACCCCCAGGCCCTCCCTACATAGCCCGCAGTCCATAGGGTGCCCTGAAAAAATGGTATCTGTAACTGCTACAGAGTGCCCCAAAGTTCAAATTTAGCTTACTTGTAAGCTAAATTCGACCCTTTGGCTGCTCACTTAGGAGGATCTTTCCTTTTAAAAGAAATTGCATGGTGCCGGGGCCACGCCAGCAGGCAGCAGGGGGTGCATGTTGCCCACCCCTGGCCTAGAAGGATAACCTGGATAACCTGATCCAGACAATTCTGCAGCTCCTTGGAGGGGCTGCTTCTACGTGCTGACAGCTTTGCCATCAGCCAACCCCTAAATCGCACTGCAGCAACAGCCTTGGCCCCCTCCCTCTGGACAGAAGAGCCTGGAACCTGGATCAACTGTCAGGGGGCAGAAGAGGCTGCCATAAACAGCTTTACTTGACAGCACCATCCTATGCATGCTTAGACAGAGAAAAGTCCTGCAGCTCCCAGCATGCCCCAGCCAGCCATGCTGGCTGGGGCATGCTGGGAGCTGCAGGTCTTTTCTCTGTCTAAGCATGCATAGGATTGTACCCTGAACCTTTTTAATGGTGACTTGTAAGGTGATCCGGAAGCCAAGACTGGGCTCCAGGGCTATTTTGAAGCAGAATTCTTTTGTTCATGAATTTCATTCATCCACTGGTCCTGCAGTATGGTTGCTTTTTCTGCCTATTCCAGGTGTCCAGATTTCATATTTGCCCCTTCTAGGGGACATGGGAGAAATCCTCCACTGATCAAAATGACACCAGACAGATTTCTATAAATAGCCCCCGCAGAATCCACAGAAGACCGGCTTTTCAGAGTTGGGTGGATTCCGTGGACTTGTGGACCATTTCTTAAACTTTCCAGATTTGTACGCAGCTTTGGTCATACAAAAGTAAGGGAGTTATGTAAAAACACAGCCATCTATACACCATTAAAACGACATGTTTTACACATCTCTGATCTTTCTTCAGCCTCTGCAGAGTAGCAGTCTTTTTTTGGATATGCTCTGCTCATTGATTTTATGCTGACCCAAGAAAAGTATGCAAAATGTTACATACCAGTGAAAGTTCTGTAAATTCTGACAGATGTTTTTGTGTGTACTTTCCTGGAGAGGGGAAAAATAGATGGAGTGGAAGACAGCTGACAATCCGCAAAACACAAACAGAGCAGATTATACAAGATCCTTACATCCCTCGTCTCTTCCCTTTCTGCTTGTTAAAGATCCCTGCCTGAGATGCAGCATTGAAGGGGTGAGCATGCTTCACCTCTCCTTTTCTGGCTTAACAACAAGTGTTGGCTCTGCTCCTCTCCTTCCTGAACCAGAGTTACCAGGCCATGTCGCCACCCAAGTAGAAGAGGCTACAGCTCTGTGGGCTTGGAGCACGCTTTGCATACTGATGGTCCCAGCTTCAGCTCCTGGCATCTCCAGATTAAAAGGATCAAGTGGCAGATGATGGGGAAATCCATTCTCTGCCTGAGGCCCTAGAAAGCAGCTGCCACCAATCATAATATTAAGCAACTTGATGCCCTCCAGATGCTTCAGGCCACAATTCCCATAATCCCTGACCATCAGCCATGCTGGCTGGGGCGCATGGATGCGTTGGTCTAAAACATCTGGAGGACACCTGGTTGTGTACATGAAATAGCCTGCTCCAGTCTAAGTCAGCTCCCAGTGTAAGGAATCCTCCCATGGGGCTATCATTTAGCCGGGGGGAAGCGTTTTCAATCCAGCCTGCCACAAAGTAGAATTTTCTCTGGTGTGGCTTAACCTTTGCAGCCTTTATGCGGGTATGACTTTTGAGCACACAGTGTCAGGTGAGAACCCTTGGCCTGGCTTCCACAAGTCCTTAATGGTACAGTCTAGGGATGTGCATATCAGCAAAACGTGAGCTTGTCCAGGTTATCTGAATGCCACCTCAAAGCACATTTCAAATTGTCTCCATATCTTTGTTTTTTGGACAAAAATGTCTGCATGTTTTCATGAGCATTTTTCAAATGTCTGCATCAGTTGTGCACATTTTTTAAATGTACACATTTTTCTCCCATTGATCCAAGTGTGTTTGTATACATTCTTCAAAAGTACACATTATTTTCATGCATATTTTTTCAAATGGACGCATCTTTCAAACTTATTTTCTTTTTGCTCTGCAGACTGCATTGCAACCTCAGAAATGTACAAATTGTGCTTAGGTCCCCATTCAGCTCCAGAAGGTGCAAAACTGGGTAAAATCTGGATAAAGTCAAAACTGAAATGAATCTTTCCTACATCCCTAGTACAGTCCTACTACATTCAATTAAATCCTGTTATCCTAGCAGGGTGTTTAGGGTGCTGTTGAGGTAAGGAAGAAACAGGGCTCACCCTAACTGGGACCTGGATTAGGATGGAAGGAAATGCCGGTGCTTTTGATGTACTCACAGACTTTTCTTTCTATCTTTGTATATGGCCAGAGACGCAGCTGAGCCACAAATGAGTCCTACCCATTGGCTGATGTTTGTCCATTTCAGAAGTGAACTCTCTTAGCTGAGAGGTTAATCACATCATCTGACAGTGACTCAGCACTTGATGTCCAGGAAGAGGGGAGGGAGAGCATGTGTATCCCTCTGAGATGGGCAGACAGACTGGCACCATAACACAACCATTGATTGGAAACACTAGTGTTATAATAGATGCTTCCTTTGTGTCGCCTGCTCTGTCCTTCTGATATCTGATGGTCCCTTGCAGAGCTGGGCATGTTTTTCCTGGTGACATTAGCCCTGAGCATGCCAAAGAGGAACACAGTAAATGCCACAGTTACCCCCACTGTGCTGTGTGACAAATGGAGTCATTAGTTACTGTTTGGGAGCAGAAAAATGGCAATATCCAGAATAGAATCCCAGACACAAGGCATGCAACCATCCTTATTTATTCATGATGTTTCTATCCCACCCTTTCTCGAAAGAGCTCAGGGTGGCATACATAGCTCCCCTCTTTCATTTTATTCTCATACCAACCCTGTGAGGTGGGTTAGGCCGAGAAACAGTGACTGCTTCAAGGTCATCCAGTGAGCTTCATGGCTGAGTGGGGATTTGAACCTGGGTTCGACCGACTACTACACCGCCTTGGCAGTGAATCAAGACTATACCACTTTCCTTGTAGAGTTGGCAAACATAGGAAGCTGCCTTATACTGAGTCAGATCCTTGGTCCACTTAGCTCAGTATTGCCAACACTGATTGGCAGTGGCTCTCCAGGGTTTCAGGCAGTATCCCCAGGCCTACCTGGAGATGCCAGAGATCGAACCTGGGACTTTCTCCATACAAGGGATGTGCTCTGTCACTGAGCTATCACCTCTGAGCTGTGGGGTAGAACTACACAGTATGGGAGGCAGGAGAGACAGGTGACATAATGTCATCACACTCCAAGTTGTCTCACCTCTTCC
The DNA here is from genome assembly GCF_057233095.1 of Heloderma suspectum. NCBI lineage: Eukaryota > Metazoa > Chordata > Lepidosauria > Squamata > Helodermatidae > Heloderma > Heloderma suspectum. The sequence continues at coordinate 186,392,828 of NC_139459.1, forward strand.
ACTGTAGTGGAGTGGGGGCAAGGAAACTTGGGAGTGCAATGGCATTGCCTCACACATTCTCCTTTGCTCAATGTTACTGAGGGAAAGAGGAGGAGGAGGAGATGCGGGACTGCTGTTTTGGGCAGAAGGTGCTGTTTTGGGCACAAACCTGAGACTGTGGGGAGAATGGTATGAGCCAAGAATGCCTTGGCTCTAGGGTTACAATTCTGACATGGCTGCTGTGCACAAAAATATCTGCTCCTGAATTTCCAGTGTGTACCATTAGTGCTGTTCTAAGCCACTTTGGATACTCTTGTAGGCAATTTCCAACTGCTTGTTATGCACAATCTGTGTACAGAAGTTCCTCATCTCTATTAGAAGGAGAGGAGGGAGGGAGGGAGGGAAGGAAGGAAGGAAGGAAGGAAGGAAGGAAGGAAGGAAGGACACTGCAGTGTAGGGCTCTGTTCTTTTCTATGGAGCTAGAGTTTTCTGCAGTAATAAGTTTCCATGTTGTTGTAATAGAGATGTGTTTGGGGAAAAGAGAAAGTAGGTATAGCAGCCTCCCCCAACGTGGTGCCCTCCAGATGTTTTGGGCTTCAACTCCCATCAGCCTCAGCCAGCATGGCCAATGGTGAAGGATTATAGGAGCTGCAGTCCAAAACAGGTTGGGCAAGGCTGAGGTACAGCAAAGGGGATCTGGACACCTCTCTTGCACTCCTGTCCCTGCACGCTTCACAGCAGCTCAGATTTTGCACATTCAGGACCCATCAATGCCTCCTCTGCCAATGCACTCTTGCACCTTAGAATGCAATTACACTAACCATGAAGATTCTCAGGCTCCCCAAGTCAACAGGGGGAAATTACCACCTTGATCAACAGCAGTTGGAGAGGCACCCACTGGGCCATGTCACATGAGTGGGGAAAGGAGAACGGTGTCAGGAAACTGACAGGAAAGAACATGGAAGTGCTGTGGTACAGAACAGCTCCCGTCACCCACCCCTGACTATTGGCCATGCTGGTGGGGCTCATGGGATTTGTAGTCCAAAACATCTGGAGGGCACCAGGTTGGGGAAGAATGGTATAGAAGCTGGCATCCTCCTTAGGTCAATGGAGTTTAGGCGGGTTAGAGATTAGACAGGTTTGGCATTCACAGGTGAATGCAGAATTCAGTGACTGGGAAGACAATTCTGTGGTACAGAAGGAAAGGTTGGACAGGGGCTGAAGTCTGGGGAGGAAGTTCAGCCAGATCCATCCAGGAATTCATGACTTGCCGGTCCAACAGGTTGCTGACACTGAAGCCAGGATCTGAGAAAGGGGCATGAATACATGGCAGAGGATAGCATAGGCAACCAGGGCTTTGCTGCTCTTTGGATCAGCAGATCTTACTGCTGAAGAGATCAGTCTCAGTTCCTTTTAAGAAGCAGCCTGTCTCTTCAGCAGTGGGAAGTTCTACAGCAAAACCAATCAGCTGTATGTACAGTTCTTCCCTGTACATGCATGTTCTCTCTTCCCTTGGGGTAACCTAGATGGCGATATTACCTTTGTTTCATTGACCAACAGAAAACTCAGCAGTGGCTCTCAGCACCCTTGCCTTGAGGAGCAACATTAAGAAGACAACATGGGCATGTCCAGCAGTCAGAGTTAACTATTTCTGCCCTGTCCCAGGCATCGTGGCCAGTTATAGCTACCTAGATTGGCTGGAGTATCCTCATTAGGCACAGCATCCTCCATATTCGTTTTTTCACTGCAAGGAGGTATGCAAGACAGCATAATCTGGCACACAAAAGCAGGGTACAAAAGCAATCCCACCAGCAGTCATGAGAATACAGGCTTTAACAGCCTTGGCCAACCTGGTGCCCACCAGATGTGTGGGCCTTCAATTCCCATCAGACCCAGACAGCATGGATAATGGTCATTGCATCTCTGGGCACTGTAGTCAAAACATTTGAAGGGCACCACATTGGGGAAGTCTGGGCTATGACTAGGGATGCTGGAGAAATTCAAGATGGACTAAAAAGAGCTCAGATTTCTCAGATTTCCGACCTGTAGAATCCGCTGCAGGGAGTGACCCTCTCAGGCTGCACGGAGGACTTTTGGATCTTTTTTTTTACTTTCCCAAAATGTACACATATTTATTCGTAGGAAAATAAGCACGTTTCTGCTAAGGAAAAGTTGGATGGAATGAGGGACAATACACGAAACGTTATGTACTAAGGTAAATTATGCAAATCGTTGCGAACCCTCTTACATAATTATTTGCATATTTTTCCACATAACGAAAAAACAAAATTCAAATCCAGCTATTGGATGGACGATGGAACAAAAGGTGCCTGACAATCCACGAAACACAGACGGAGCGGATTTCACACAATCCGTACATCCCTAGCTATGACAACAGGAACACAAACAACAGCCAGTGTTCACCACCACCAGCAATGCCCATGTCTTGCAGTATTCAGTATGCTGAGAAGAAAATTCAAGGTCATTGTTTTGGCATGTCCTAACACTGTTTAGAGAAAGAGTAAATATGAACCCCTCAAGAAATGAATTTTGATGGGAGCTCCGGTGCTAACCTCTTTCCCCCCAGCCTCTGTACATAATTTCCCTCTCACCTGCAGCTGTATCCAGGCAGTGACGTTCCCCTCTTAGGGATATTTTTCACCCAACAGTTAGAGCCCCTGCTTCCCTCCCCCAAGAGCTCCAAGGAGCTCCCCCAGAAGTGACATGTGGTGGTACTCCATGCCAGGAAATTGGTCATTTTCTGTCCTTTCGTGCGTGTGCACACTGACGACCATCTCCCGGCGATCCAAAGCCCGCCATGTGATTCAGTGCCCGGCTTTCCTGGATGCAGGATTCATTGCTCTGTAGAGGAAGCATAACTGAAGCACCAGTGCCCTCTACACTCCTTAGGCAAAACGACACCCTTTTGCAAGGCTCAGAGTCTTCCTGCCTTCTCCTCCCCACCCCACCCCCGCCCGCCAATCCCCTGCATCCCAGCCCATTTCATATATCCAAATGTCATTTGCCTGCTGGGCAGACAGCTTAGAGGGAGGGGATGATGCGCCATTTCTTGAGCCTCAAGTCCCGAGGTGCATTTGGCCTAGGATGGTCAGGTGTCCTCCTTTACAGAGGACAGTCCTCTATTTTAAAGGCTGCCAGAGTACAGCCCCACTAACTGAAGGCGTCCTCTGCTTGAAGGGCTGCCCTGTCCAATTCCAGTTGAAAGATAAAGGACAATGAAAACTATTGCCCATCAACACCAATTAGCACCTGGACCGAAGGCTGAACAGACACCGACCTCTATAGCAGCCTTCCCTCTATACCAACCTCTATACTAGCCAGGTACCCCTAGATATGTTGGACTATAGCTCCCATCAGCCCCAGCCAGCATGGCCAATGGTCAGGGATGATGAGAATTTTAGTTCCAAACATCTGGAGGGCACCAGGTTGCAGGAGACTGCTGTATACCCTACACAGCTCAAGATCTGTACCTCCTTTGCTGACTTAAAAATAAGGAACCTGTAGCTAGGGAAGAGTGGATTTGGTTAAATCCCATCCATCTGTGTTTCGCAGATTGTCAGGCATCTTTCATTGCATCACCTGCTCATTAATGGAATCAATTTTTTCTCACGTGAATCTGTCACAGATTTCTCCAACATCCCTACCTGTAGCACATAGGAAGTACTTTATACCAGGTCAGACATTTGTCCATCTAGCTCTGCTTGAACTGGCAGTGAATCTCCAAGGACTCAGGCAACGAGAGGTCAGACTTCCTTATCACCTGTTGTTACGTGATCCTACCTGATGGTGCCAGGGATTAAACCTGGGGCTTTCTGCATACAGAACATATGTTTTATCATTGAACTATGAGCTGTCCCCAAGATCCCTCCTGGGAACAGAGATCAGCTGGGACTCAGTTTATCTGTTCCTACCTAGGGATGGGCAAGCATGGGATGTTCAAGCTCACTGAGGTTCTCCAAATTCCTCCTCAGAGCTCATTTTGCTTCATTCACGTGCCTGAATGTGAGCATCTCTCTTTTCCTGATCAGAAAATTGCACATTTTCATTTGGGAGAAATGCTAATTTTTTTAACATGTGCACCAAAATGTGCACTCATCCCATGGGCTATGGCGTGAAAATGTGGGGTTTGGGTGGAAATGTGCATGGCCAGAGAGACATAGACAGGACAGAGAGAGGCAAAATAGTGGGGCAGAACTTCAAGGAGGCATTTCATTGCACAGACAAAGGGTGGAGCTTGATGTTACAAGAGACATGGAGCTCTCATGGCTCCTGCCCTTTCTTGTAATAAGACATCAAAATGAGAGACATGATATCATTGCAGTGCCCCACTGATGACAGCATACACATAATGATACAAATCAGGCCCTTGGTCCATCTAGCCTTGTTGTTGTCATAGAATCATAGAATAGTAGGGTTGGAAGGGGCCTAACAGACCATCAAGTCCAACCCCCTGCTCAGTGCAGGAATCCAAGTCAGAGCATCCCCGACAGATGGCTGTCCAACGCCTCCAGTGTGGGACAGCCCACCACCTCCCTAGGGAATTGGTTCCATTGTCGTATTGCTCTAATAGTCAGGAAGTTTCTCCTGATGTTCAGCCAGAATCTGGCTTCCTGTAACTTGAGCCCATTATTCCATGTCCTGCATTCTGGGATGATGGAGAAGAGATCCCGGCCTTCCTCTCTGGGACAACCTTTCAAGTACTTGAAGAGTGCTATCGTATCTCCCCTCAGTCTTCTCTTCCCAAGGCTGAGCATGCCCAGTTCTTTCTGTCTCTCTTCCTAGGGCTTTGTTTCCAGTCCCCTGATCATCTTTGTTGCCCTTCTCTGAACCCTCTCCGGGCTGGCAGAGATGAACCCTTCAGTCATCTCTCTCTGGCAGAGGTTCTTCAAGGGCTTGGGCAGAGGACTTTCCCAGCCCTGGGTAGGTACCTGTGATCTTCTTCTTATTTTACTAGCAGTGCCAGGGATTGAACCTGGGACCTTCTGTGGGCAAAGCAGGTACTCTACCACTGAGCTGCAGACATGCCCATATCTGCGAGGCCAGTGTAGTAAAGTAAGGCAATGCACAGCAAGACACTGGCACATCAGTCATGGGGTTAAACTAGACATTATAAGTAGGAGAGGGAAAGAGATGTGGGGTGGTGACAGTGCTGGGTGTCTTGCCCAGATGTGCAATGACATCATGTCTACTTGTGCTCAAAGTCTGTTGCTAGAAAGAGGGAATATATATAGGAGCAGAGAAAAGCAGGGAACCAGGGAATTTATATGGGAGCAGGGAAAAGCAGGGAATTTATATAGGAGCACGGAAAAGCGGTGAGCAACCAGGTGGGGAAGGGGCAGCTGGAGACGCTGCTGGGCAGAGGCTGGTAAAGCCCAGGTGATTTCCACAGCAGGAACAACAGCTCAGCAATTCCCCAAGTCATGTCAATCCACTCCAGGGGTCTTTCTCTCCTATCCTCCCCTCAACACACTTTATATCAGGGGTGTTGAACCTCTTTCAGCTTGAGGGCTGAATTCCATTTTGGAGAGCTCTTGAGTTCTGCATTCCAGTGGTTGAAGGGGCCAAAGGCAAAAGGGCAGACCCAAAAGGGCAAAGAGGCAGGGCCAATATATCAAAAATACCAGCATATTTTAGCCTAGAGCTCTGCCCGCCAGTAACTCTTTGAGTCTCACTCCAATACTGCCAGTGTGCCCTTTGGTTTCCTGTTTATACAGAGACCTGGCTTGCTCCCTCCTCCTTTTCTAGTGGTGGTGGGGGGGAATAAGATTGACTCATCTCCACCCATCACCTATGACTTCTTGGGCCATCTTATTTCCCTTTGAGACACATTGCCTGAACACTACTGGCTAGCCACAATAATTGTTCAGGTCTTAAGAGGCATTGCCTCTGGGCAACCCACACCGATAGCTCTGCTCACAGGAATCTTGGCGTCAGGAATCACAGAGTTGGAAGAGAGCCTAAGGGGGATTATTCAGACCACCCCCAATCCCATAACAATATCTTGGAGCCAAGGTAAGCAATTCACCCAGCAATAACATTGCTGTCCTCAGCCCAGGGTCAAACGGATCTGGGGGGGGGGGAAATAAAAGGAGAGAAGTTTTATGAGACCTGAGGCCTGAGTGACAGCCACGCCAGAAGGAACCATTCCATTCATGTTACCCTTATGGCTCTCCCATCCAGACATTACTGGAGCAGTGTGGCGCTGAACATGGGGAAGCAGTTCCCACTCTGCAGCAGTTAAAGTAATGAGTGAATGGGAGCACTGACAAGTGAATAGGGAATTTTGTGGGATTAGGGATGTATGGATTGTGTAAAATCCATCCCGTCTGTGTTTCATGGATTATCAGACACCTTTTGTTCCGTCATCCGTCCATCCATGGAATCAGATTGTTTTAGTTGTGAATTTGCTCAAATTTGTATTTGCGCAAATGTGCAGTTATGCAAAGTCGCACGTGTGAAAATGCACAAAGTCCCACCCAATGAGCATATTCATGCTATAGCCTATGGGGCAAATGCACATCTTTGGCCAGGTTTGTTTGTTTGTTTTGTGTATTTTTCTAAGACTAAATTTGTGCAAAATTTGGGAAAGTTAGAAAAACAGTCCAAAGGTCCAAGGAATCCACCTGACTGGGGGAATGCCAGTCCACTGCACAATCCATGGGTTTGTGCATGGGTTGGATTCATGAAAAGCCATGTGTTGGATTCATGAAAAGCCAAACTCATTTGGTTCCATTGTAGATTTCTCCAACATCCCTATGTGGGATTGCTTATTTCCAGAAGAGCATAAGAACTGTCTTATGTGAGACTCCAAAAGTCTCTTTCCATAGGCAGCCAGACAGCTACCTCTATGTGCTCACAAGCAGGATAGGATGGAAATAGTCTGTTGTTTGTCCCTAGCATCTACTACCCAGAGATATACTGCCTCTGTATGTGGAAGTAGCTAACAGGAGCATCGCTATGTTCACCCTCCATGAACTTACCCGATTTTCTCGCCCTTTTAATGCATGCTTATAGGTAAAAGCAGGGGTTTTAATTAGGGTGGCCACATACACATTGCCAAAAAAGAAGAAATGCTGTCAGTAAAAAAGAGGCCAAAGAGAGCTTCAGCTATGGGGTGGTATAGAAATGTAATTAATAATAATAATAACAACAACAAAAGAGGACATGGATTTGCATAAAATGTGCATATGCTGATATATATATATATATATATATATATATAGATATAGATATAGATATGTGACAATGCACATTTAGAAATAATTACCATCATTTAAATAGATATATAAATACATCTTGCTATAGTGTGGAATGCTGTGGCCAGATGACTTGTGTGCCTTGCTCAGTCTGCTGTTCAGGTGCTCACTGTTGATGAGCAACTTTGAGGCCCAGCTCTTCCTTCTGATGGTTGTTTGTCTTTCAACTGGACTTAGACTGCTAGACAGCCCTTCAAATAGAGGGCACTTCCCAGTAGAGGACTGTCTGACAGCCCTTCAAACAGTGGACTGTCCTCTGCAAAGTAGGACACATGACCACCCTGCATTTAATCCACAGTAGTGATGGTGAGTAAAGAAGCACAGGGTGGAGAGACGAGAGAATATTCGTAGTTATTCTAGAACAGGGCTGGCCCTCCCATGAGGTGGGCCACTCCCTCCTGCCCACAGCAGGAGGCTCCATTGCCTCTGCTTCCAGGAGGTGCTCCGGAGAGCTCCAGCAGACCCACTCTCCCACTGTGACAAATGCCACAGCAAGAGAATGGCTGGCGGGGCTCTCTAAAGCAGCCGCCCACCCTCTGTTTCGCTCTGAGCTCTCAGCCACACCCCCTCTGGCTCGCGCTAAGAATTCTCTCAATGGGAGCTGGATAGAGGGTGAGTGGGCTCTCGCAAGAGCTGCACCAGCCACTTCTTCCAGCTACACTGCTCTCCGGAGAGCTAATACAGCAACAGCGGTGAGGGGAAAGGGGCATACAACAAGGCAAGGGGAAAGGGCTGGGGGCGCGCACGATGTGGTAAAGGGGAGGAGCATGCAGTGCAGAAAGGGGAAGGGGGTGTGAGACTGTAAAGGAAAGGGGCACAATGTGGCAGCATCAGCACATGTGGTCTCCCACCTCAGGCAGCAGGAGAGCTTGCGCCAGGGCTGCTTTGGGTTCAGTTAAAAGCACAGAAGTATGGTCTTATAAATGTGGACAGAAACCATTCACACACCCCCAAAGAAAATTCGGAAGAGGAGAAATGATATCTCTCATTGGACCAAGCACTTCTTCTTTGTTTAACTCTGGCTTTTTTACTTTCATGATATGTAGGTCTCGAATGGAAAACATTAAATAAATCCTATTACTTCTCTGGCTAAGCTCATCCGAGAACAAAGGATGTTGTGGCAGCTGACAGACATCTCACAAGCAGTTCAGCCTTCTCCAGAAAAGCATCTGGGCTCTGCTTATAAACCCAGAGCAACATTCTGCCCTCTGGCAGCACACATGTGTAGCAAAGGCTTTTGCCCCAGCTGTGCATGGACCACAGTGTGATGTGGCTGCTGCAATCCAGCTGTGGACTGTGGGGTTCTTTGTCCTCCAGCTACACGTATGTGTGCGTGCAGAGCCAGATCTCCTGCAGCCGTGCCGTCAGGCATCCTGCATTCCAGCCACGCACAAGTGCCGACAACACCTTAAGCGCTCCAGCAAGACACCAGCACCAGCAGAAAACCTTGTGCTGCAGCTGCACACACCCATTGCTGACTGTTTGGAGCCGCCGAGGTCGCATCCGTCTCTGACCATATGATTTGCTGCCGACTTTGCACTGTGGAGCACATGTAATTTCGCTAACAGACTCCGAGAACAAAGGACAGGGGAAACAGGCCATGCCGCCGTGTTTCTGAGCTGGCTGGCATGTGTGGCTGTCTGCAGGGCCTGCAGATAACTCACCAAGGAGGAGACACAAGCCCCTTCTGCGGACACGAATTGATCACCGTGCGATGAATATGGGATCAATTCTCCATAGCACAGACCGGCTCAGGAGACAATCTGTTACAGTAACAACCAGAGGTCACACCTACAGGGCCCGGGGGTAAATGCAAATCTTTAAACTCACTTCACTCTCTCACACCTTTGATCATGCTCACGTTCACCAGGCCGTAGCCTCATATGTGATCTCTTAAGGATGCCATCTGGAAAGGGAAAGGGGAAAAAACACATGTGGTTTATCTCGTCAAAGTATCTGGGAACAGTATCCATCAAAAATATCTTGTCCCAGGCAGAACCCACCAAGAAATTTCCCTCAACTTGTCGAAAAACTTGTTCCTTACTTCGAAAGTTCTTTCAGTGATTCTTCTGAGCAGCAGCCTCCAAATTCGGTTTGAAATGGCAGTTTAGGCAAAACTAGTTGACTCCTCTATTAGCAACTTTGTCCACTGCACAGAGAGTTCCTTCATCGACCCCAGATCAGCCCCAGACTCTCACAGGCCATCCAGTTTTGGTGACAGTCACAGCACTGTCATCTATGTTACCATTGCTTTAAGGCCCCATCCTGATGATAAAGGCTTAAGTCACACGTCACAGGGAGGTTGCTTAACGCAGCCCAAACCTCTTAGAAGCCTGTTGTTAAGGTTAGTTGGTTGTTCGTTCTCTTACACCTCAACCCAGAAATACAGTTTTCTTGCAGTCATCTTGTCTCCTGTCCTAAAGGGAATATTACAAGTAACAACCTGCAATCCCTTTTTTTTTGTTTTTTCCCTGTGGGTCTCAGGGGTAGGTGTGCTGACCCATCCTGCCCCTCCTGCAAAAAAAATATTGCTACATCTAAGCCAGGGGTGGGCAACTTGTGTCCCTCAAGATGCTTTGGCCTACAACTCCCAACATCCCTCACCATTGACTATTCTGGCAAGGGCTGATGGGAGTTGTAGGCCAAAACATCTTGAGGGACACAAGTTGCCCACCCCTGATCTACAGTCCTTTTGTGCCCAATTAATTTCCTCAAATGTTTTGGGCTTGATCTCTAAATTTATCCCAATGTTTTAGGCAAAAGCTGGCTTCAGTTCTGTTTTGTACATTATCATGGAGGTACCATACCTGTATGCAGGGCCACCCAGACGGGCTTAACTGGGCAAATGTGCCATGGGGGCTCCCACAAAGCTTGGGGGCCCCTACCTCAGCTCCTGCACATGCCATTCACCCTGACATATTCCTCAGACACACACACACAGATGTGTATCCTTGTAGGGGTCAGCAGCAGTGACCCCAACATCACATCTGCTCAAAGTCCCACAAGCTCAGCCTGTTTGCTTCAGGTCTGGAAGCTGCAGCTGGTGCAGAATGCAGCGGCTCGCCTGATTAAAGGCAGCTGCCAGCATGATCACATCAGTCCGGTGATGAAGGAGTTGCACTGGCTACCAGTTGTTTTCTGGGCCAAATTCAAGGTGTTGGTTTTGACCTTTAAAACCCTATGTGGTTCCAGCCCAGCCTATCTCAAGGAGCGCCTCCAGCAACACCAGACAGGTCGCTCAACAAGATCAGCCTCAGATGGCCTTCTCTCTGTCCCATCAGCCAGGACAGCTAGGCTGGTGAGGACAAGGGAGAGGGCCTTCTCTGTGGTGGCCCCCACTCTGTGGAACTCCCCCCCCCAGGGAACTCTGCCATGCCCCCTCTTTAATGAGCTTCCACCATGCATGAAAACGTGGTTGTTCAGGCAGGCATTTGGAGTGGGTTAGGGTGTTTTTAAATGATGTTTTAACGTGTAATTTTACTGTTTTAAATTGTACTGCTGTACATCACTCAAAGTGGCTGAGTGACCAGCCAGATGGGTGATTAAGAAATCTAATAAATAAATACATAAGAACATAAATACATAAAAATACAGATAATGTTGAGTGCTACTTAGGGATGTGTGAATCAGCAAACCCAAATTCGCCAAAGTTCTCCATATTCCATCTCGAAGCTCTTTCTGACTTTAGTCCATATCAGATTGTGAGCTTTGTTTTTTTTCTTTTTGCATGAAAATCTATGTGTGTTTTTGTGCATTTTTCCAAATGTATGCATTGACTGTGTGCATCATCAAAATGTATGCATTCTTCTCCCATTGTTTAAAGCACGTTTGTGTGCAATTTTCAAAACTACGCATTGTTTCATACACATTTTTCAAATGTTAAGCACTGGTTTTTTGGTCCGCAAATCATATCACACGCTCAGAAATGTATGGACCTTGATTGCAGATTGCATCTGAGTCCATGTTTGGTCCAGAAGGTGCAAATTGGGTAAATCCTGATAAAAACATATTGAAATGACTTTCTCATATTCCTTAGTGCTACTGCAGTATCAGTACTTTGTGCTGTTGACTGCCATTTGGGGTGAGGGACAAATTTGTTCAGTTCACATTTTAAAGCAAGCTTACCTAATTTTGCACTTTCAAACCACTATGCAAACCAAAACTCACTTATCCCTCAAAATTCGCACTTCTCCAAATTTTGTAAAGAAGTTCTCCAATCAAAAACTGTGTATCATTATATATACATATATTAGGGGAAATAACTTTCAAAATGCATTCTTTTAGAAAAATTGCTTGCAAAAAAAGTGTACATTAGGCAAAAATGCTTATAAAATTGGAAGTATTAGGAGAAATGTGCACAAAAAATGCTTAGAAATTTGCATGCAAACTTAAAAAAAACAACCTCAAATTCAGGATGAACTGAATTTAAGATTAGGGATAAACTGACTCACCCGTGGCTCATGGTCAGTCTTAAATGGCCCTTTACAACCACCGTTGTGCACAACATTAGATATATGAAAAACTAGAGGCCCCGTCTTGCATTAAAAAATGGCAGCTTGCATGGAGGACAGGTGGCTCCCGGGCAAGAGTGGATGGGTCTGGTAAGTCCTGGCCACTTGTGCAGCTCGGTGGGCAAGGGCGGTGGCTCGCCAAGCCAGATTCGGGGGCAAGACGGGGGGGGAGTCCAACAGACTCCTGGACCCAGTTGGATGCTCGTGACATCCCTACTTAAGACTAGAGACATTTTTAAAGTTCAAGATGAACCAAATTTAAGATTGGGAAAATGGCAAACTGAGACAAACCAACACTGCAATCCCATACAGGTCCACTCAGAAGTAAGTCTCATAAACATAAAAGGTAAAGGATTGTAGCCTGCATCTCTTGTGATGCCAGCCACTCTTACTGGAACTAAGGGCCTGCCCTCCCATTATTAACCACACCAAATGGTCAAGTGCTCACAAACAGTAGATGGAGGTGGTAAGTCATGTCTCTTGAATATTTATTTGTTTCTTTAAAGGATTTATATCCCGCTTTTTGACATGAATGCCCTCAAGGCGGCAAGTCATGATGAACAAATCATTGTAAAAACAATAAAATACAATATCAAGATTAAGTTTCAATAAGAAACACAAATAAAAGCAGCAAACATCGCAGATTAAAACCACAGTTAAAAATCAAATCAAAGGATCTTAAATACCATTAAAAACACACCAGGCCAGCCTCAAATATTTTCTTGCCTTGTTGCCTAAGGCAGAACAGTAAATGTTGCCCGCTTTCTGCCATCAAGCTGCATAATACCCAAGGCTGGCCAAGTTATTTTGGCAGCTGAGACAGAAAATCCCACAAGCACCACTCCCTGGGAGTACAAAATGCAATAAAAATAAATCAAATAACAATTTGCTGCCCTTTCATGACACCCGAAGTCAGCTGCCTCACTCTACATAATGGTAGGGCTGACCCTAATTCAGGACATTAAGTCAGAACCAAAAGTGATCAAGTGAGAGCACTGGGCTCAAAATGGGGGGGGGCAAAATTGGGGGGCAGTGGGTTATTGGAGGGAGCATTCCTCCCTCGTGAAAAACTATCCTTGCATATAGAAAGCTAACATGTCTAGGAGATGCCAAAGTTAGACCTCTTCTCCCTGACCTGCAAGCTTTCTATGTTTGAAGATATTTTTCATGGGGGAGAAGCCTCCCTCAATAACCCCCTCCCCAGCACTCTGGATTGGTCTGAATTAATACTAACTTCCTTCAATCAACTAGCCAATCACAGCAGGTGAATGTTAGCATCGCACTCCCGTCGTGAAATGTGAATCTGCCATGTTTTGAGGTGAGCTTTCAACACCCAATTTGAACTGTGAATTCCTGAATGTTTGCCAGATTTGGAAATGTATTTTGTATAATTTCATTTCAGGTCTATTTGAAATCATTCAAATGCAGGAGGAAGTTTAACTGACAGATTCACCCACCTCTGTTTCTTAAACGGGGAAGCAGAACTAAGCCTGCCCAAAATGCTCATGCCAGAAGCTTGGAAGGCGGGAGGGGACACATAAAATTGGCTTGATGCAGCGCCAGCGTCCCATGGGAACAGAGATGAAGGATATCAGCTCAGCTGTGGTTGCGGGCAAGCAAGTTGTAATGCTCCATCTGGAGGCTGGTTTTGAAGTTCTTCAGAAGAGCAGTGGTGCTGTTAGGGCCGGACCTTAGGGCAGAATCCAGGGCCCCGCAGCCAGGGGGGGGCAATGACCCCTGAGAACGTGGCAGGTGAGAGGGGTAGCAGCAAACAGGCCTGGCGTCAGCACCTGGGCTGGCATGGGCATTCTAGGGCCATTATGGCTGATGCTGCTCACCTGAGCACCATTTCTTTCTTCTTATTTTTAATAAGTTTTACAGTCAGGATATGGATGGATGGATGGATGGATGGATGGACAGGTATGCACCTGGTTACAGATGTCCATTTTGTTATTTTTAATTTTTAATTTAAATGAATATCCTTCTTTTCTTTTCTTTTCTTTTACAACAAAATGGTGCTTACTTCCAAGCAAATGAGTTTAGCATCAGGGTAGCAGAAGCAAAACTGCCTTTTATTCCAGGAGTCCTGATGGTGCTATAATTTAATTGAAGGCGTGTAGAAGCAGTTGTAAAGCATGGAATGGTGGCGGGAGAGAGAAATGCTTGTGGAGTGCTGCACAACTGAAGTAATACTCCTAGCCATCTAAAGGGGGAGGGGCTCAAGGAGACCATTAGGTCCAGAGTCTAAAATTACCTAGCTGTGCCAAGGCAGAAGAGACAAGTAAGGCACTGAAGAATCTCAAAGGGGGTATTCCAGCAGGTAGACACCAAGCACCCTTCATCATGGCACTTGATCAAAAGAGGGAGCTGCTAGCCAGTGATCCCTTCCACTGATCTGGCCATCACCAAGTCCTTTTAATTGGTACCACTAGGAGCCCTCCATCTGGAAGCATGCTAAGTCTCCAGCTGGCATCTCCTATGCAGAGGCAGGATAAGCCAGCAAGGTCTGGCAGCAGGAAGGAGGGACAAGCGTCATAATGATCATGGACATGAACATTAGGGTGGCTACTTACAAACTTCCCAAAAGGAAGAAGACAAAGGAAGGCATGAATTTACATTAAATGTACCTTTGCTAATTTATATACAGAGATGCAAACTTAGAAATATTTATTATAATTTAAATAGAAATACAGTAAATCTCACCATGCTGTGGAAGATTGTGACCAGGTGACTTGTGGGTCTGCTTTAGGCATGTACAAGAATTTTGTTTAGGTTTGCAAATTATGAGAACATGCCGCATTCACCCACCCAAATGTGAATGCAAGCAGGAGAGCATATCCTCTGGAAATGCTCGCAAATTCCTGAACTCACATTTGCACACAAAAAGATGCACTTGAAAAAAAAAAACAACACACTTCTTTATTCTGGGGGGGGGATAACATATTTTCAAAGTGCTTTTTTTTAAAGGTGCACATTTTTACTGTTCAAAATGCGCACTTTTCTAGTTTGACCAAAACGAAAAAGCACACAAAGGAGCATGGGAATCGGGGTGAGACAAGCTTCAGAGTGGTGTCCAGAAAATCTGGGTGATCACGAAACTGTTTGCCAGTCTGCCTATTCAAACTGCTGTTCAGGTACTAATCATCGATGGGCAACAGTTCTTATGGTTCTTTATCTTCAAACTGGAATGAGACAGGACAGCCCTTCAAAGAGGAGATGCCTTCAAAATACAGGATGGTCCTTTGGCAGCCCTTCAAATAGAGGACTATCCTCTTTAAAGAGGATACAGAGCCACCTTGATCCCAGGGACTGTAGCAGCCATATCAGGGGGTCAGACTAAGTGGTCTCATGTTCTTGCTGAGCTAGCATAGTTTGGCAGGAACAGCAATGTAGAAACTTCCCCTGTCAGCAAGCCGAATTGCACAACATAGTCATGATCTTGCTTTTTGCTTGTTGCAGGCTGTATTCTTGTTCTTAACTTAGTATGCCCTGTGACCCATTTCCTGTACTGTAAACAACTGTACCAACTGTAAAACCACAAGAGAGGGGGTGGGAGAAAGGGTCGCTTGTGTGTCATCATCTCTATAAAAGTAATGTTTTTGCCCCTATGCCTCGGGGCTTCTGGCTCTTTGGAAGAGATTCCAGCCTTAAGCCCGCGCGTTAAATAAAGAAGTGCTCATTTTCCTTCACTCCGTGGTCTCTCTGACTCTGATTTCTGCTACAGGACAATGAGAGCCAGTGCTGCTGATAGGAATTGCAACCCCAGGACCTGTGGTGGGAGTCAAAGAGTTGGGTCTCTGGTCTTCAACGCACATAGAACAACTGGAGCTAGGTCCCCTGGAATGAAACAAAGTGAATCATGAAGAGAAGGCCACATGCAAGGATGCCAAACCAATAACAACCTTAAGCGGTCTTCAAGTACTTAGAAGGTTGTCACAGAGAGGAAGGCCAGGATCTCTTCTCAATCATCCCAGAGTGTAAGACATGGAATAATGGCCTCAAGTTACAGGAAGCCAGATTCCGGCTGAACATCAGGAAAAACTTCTTGACTGTTACAGCAATATGACAATGGAACCAATTACGAGGTGGTGGGCTCTCCCACACTGGAGGCGTTCAAGACAAGGCTGGACAGTCATCTGTTGGGGTGCTCTGACTTGGATTCCTGCATTGAGCAGGGGGTTGGACTTGATGGTCTTGTAGGCCCCTTCCAGCCCTACTATTATATGATTCTATGATCATTAATGCTTACTGAGAACAGGCCATGTAGCAGGCTGCTACAGGCAGGCTGAACTGGAAACTGAACACACCATTCCTGAGAGATGACTCAGGCACTGTATGGCAAGCCAAGAGCACCAATCCACTACATGGGGAACAGTGCCTAAAGGACATTTGCTATACTTGTGTATAATTAATACATGCCATGCCTCCATGTGTGTCTGTAAGTACAAATGAGGCATCTGGAATCTTAACTTAAGGTGAGGGTTGGCCCTCCCATGAGGCGGGATGAAACCAAATTGCATGCTCCCCCCCTTCTCCCACTGTGAGCGCTCCCTGACAGCAGGTGCTCTGGAGAGTCCCACTGGCCCTGCTCACCTGGTTCAGCAAATGCCACAGCAGGAAAGCAGCTGGCAAAGCTCTCCGAAGCAGTTTCTAACTCTGTTTCACTCTGAGAACCACCTCAGAGGGAGACTAAGGGCAGGCAGGTGGGCTCTCCAGAGCAGCCACCCACCTTCTGTTTTATTCTGAGGGGATCCTCAGAGCTAAACAGAGGACAAGAGGCTGCTTCAGAGCAACTGCCCACCCTGTGGCTTACTCTGAGAATCCCCTCAGAACAAACCAGAGCAGAAAACAGCTGGCACGGCTCTTCAGAGAGCTAGCCAGGTTCAAATGCCTGGCTCTGAGGGGGTCCTTCCTCCCTTCAGAGCCATTAATTATGGAGACTGGAGGAGTGTCCCAGGAGATAGCCTGTTCCACAGACAGTCTCTCAGGACACCTCTCCTATGGACCCACCCTCCAAAGCAGCTGCCCGTCCTCTATTTAGCCAGAGCTAACAAAGGATAGGCAGCTGCTGCAGAGGAGAGGTTGACCAAGAGATCACCTGTGGCACAGGGGATCTTCTGGTACACCTTTCCAGCCTCAGACGACCCCCTCAGAGCCAAACATTTGTGTCTGGCGGGCTCTCTGAAGAGCTGTGCTGTCTGTTTTCTCCTCAGGCCAATGCAGCTCTCCAGAGACAGTGCCCACGCTGTGTTTCTTTCTGAGGGTATCCTCAGAGCGAGCCAGAGGGTGGGCAGTGGTGGTGACTGGAATGGAGGTGGGATTCCATAGTGGCGGTAATGGCAACACCACCGATTGGGGGCGGGGGCGCTGCAGCAGAGATTGGTGGTGGCGTAGCAGCGTGTCTTCTGCCGCCTCAAGCGGCGGGAGAGCTTGTGCTGCTGCTGATCAGGAGCTTAAGCAACGGGAAGCTATAGGACACCAATCAACCCTCCCGTTTTTTCAGATCAGACAGGGCCTTTCAGAAGGGAACAGAAACAAGGCCCATGTGTTACAAGTCTGTAACAGGCCCAGAGAAATTATGCTTGTATCCTGGATGCATTTCTAACCCGGAATGGATTTGGCAGCCTTCTAAATCCTTCCAAACCCCATGATGCTAGAAAAGATTTCCAGGAGAATCAACTGGAAGCAAGGACCTGTAAGGATTCACAAATGTGAAAAGAAGATGAAGAAATAGCCTCACCACTTTTCCTCTGTTCTGCTTGTTTTTAACCATTTCATCTGTTCGCCAGTGCAATATAGGGCTTAAGATGAAGAGCAGGGAAGTTCCTGGTTCAATTCTCACTGCTCACCTATACATTTACAGAGTCACCTTAGGCACGCCACTATCTCTTTGTCTCAACACTTCTCTGCTACCAACCCACTGGAATAATACTTGCCTACCATATAGAATTGCTATAAGGATTACTGTGATGGTGAATATGCACAAAGCACTTGGACTGCTTACAAAAAATGCTTCAAAAATGTTTAGTTCTCCGATCCCTCCCAGGAACCAGTGAGGTCTAGCAATGGAGAAGTGTGTTGGCAGAGAATTATTATTATATATTTTATTATTATTATTATTAATATTTTATTATTATTATTATTATTATTAATATTATTAATATTTCTATACCGCCTCATAGCCGAAGCTCTCTGGGTAGTTTACAGAAGTTAAATGCAGAATGTCAGTGCAAATGCATCTCTCAGTGTAGTGTGTGTTCCCATTAGGGGCTCTTGTGTAAAATTCCCATAAAGGGAGAAAAAAATACCCTCCCCAGTGCTTCTACCTTAACCCAGGCAAGACTTGGATTGCTTGGGGCAGGGAGCCTCTCTGAGCCCTCAGAGCTAGAGGACACACCATAAATCTGGATTTTACTTGATGGCTCAGCGGGTGGGGGGGGAGAAATTCCCCTCCTAGCTGGTGATGGCATGGACAGCAGAAGCAGACACGCAGGGAGATTTATTTATTTTTTAAGAACTTAAATGAGGACTTGTTGAAAGGAAGAGAATGCTAAACTTTCAGCATCCCCATGCCTGAGACAAAAGAATAAAAAAGCAAGGGTAATCCCAAGAGTAGCCTATGCTGACATGGATGGTTCAGTTTTTATTTTTATGTTTATTGTTTTCATGTCCAGGCCATTTCTGTGCAAACTACTGCTCGCTTCCCACCTATGGCCCATCGTCCAAATTGGGTCCAAATTCTATCTTAGGCCCATATTTTATATTTTATTTATATAGCGCCATCAGTATGTGCAACCCTTCAAAGTGTACGAGAGGACAGGCCCCTGAACCAAGGAGGTTACAATCTAAAATTTGACATAGAGGAAGAAGGTTACACAAGGTACACTTCTTAACAATTGGCTTTCTCCGGTATTCCTAGTTCCCAAACTGTGGTGTGTTCTCCCTTCAGAGTCGTGATCGGCATCCACTCTCTCAGCTTTTCGAAAAAGTGCTGATCTGGCCTTTTAATCTTTTCAATTTGCCGCTTTAAATTGCTTTTAGTGTTTTTAATACTGCTTTAATGTTTTCACATGGTTTTATTGCTGGTTTTTATATCCTTATGGAATCACTGTTTTATTTTTATTTTGATTTGTTGTACACTGCCTTCGGTGGAAAGGCGGTACAAAAATATTTAAAATAAATAATAAATATTCCTTAAGAGAAGCCAAAAAGAATGACCTATAAAGGTGGCTGATCTCCACCACCCCTCACCCAGAAAAACAAATTGCTACCCAAGCCCCTGTCCTTTACCATAGATAATGAGGAGGAGGAGGAGGAGGAGGAGGAAGAGCTTAATATTTTGCTAGGGGCTGTATAAAAGCAAAACAAACAAACAAGAAAACAAGAAAACCCATGTCGGTGGCTTCCAGTCTTGACAAAACATGATGGGATAGGGAATCAGAACAGAGAGGAATAATTTGTTTATTTTATACTGTAATGCACAATCAGAGGTGCAGTTTTATAATTTTAGGCCCTGGACCAGATGATCTTAGGGGGCACCCTTCAGACAACCACGTATATTACTGCAGTTGTGAAGCACACAATTAACATTTCTCTTCTCCCTCCCCACACTGCCATGTGCTTCTACATTCCTGATATGTTAGAGGGCGTGAAAGCGTTTATGCCAGCCCTGATTTTAAAAAAAGAATTGAAATACTCTGAGCAGATGCAGTTTTGCATTTTAAACTCCCTTAAAGCATAGCTCTGTGATGACTACCAGAATAAAATGGAGTTTGCTTCTGCTGCCCTGATGCTAAAGACATGTGGGAATAAGCATTGGGTTGTAGAAAAGGAGAATGTATTTTGAAAATAAAAATAATCGAGTGAGTATCTGCATATATTATGCACATGCCCAGTTGGCTGCCCCAACTATAAAATGTTATAAAAATAAGAAGAAAGGTTGCTGCAGCCAGCAGGGTCAGCCCCGGTGGGCTCTGGCGTGCCCATTCTGGCCTGAGTGGTGATGCTGGGCCACTTTGCCATGGCTCCCATCATGTGCTCTGGGCTGTCGGGGCCTGGACTTTGGGCCCATGGTCCAGCCTCTGTGTGCCATCAGTGTGAATGGAAACCCTTGCTGATGGACGGGGCTACAAAGACTGCTGTCAAGACGGAAAGGCCACGGAAAAGAGGAAGGTTTTGTCGAAGCTTCTTGACAGGAGAGTGCATAGCAAGAAGCATAGGCAAGAGGGGAGAGGATTCCAGCTGTAAGGAGAGGTCCTCTCTTTTTTAAGCAACAACAACATTTTCATCATAATAACTGAGCGAACCATCGAAAGCAACTCCAGAATAAATGGATACTGTGGCAGTAATCGTAGCAAGATTCTCAGCCCACTCATCCTTTACAAATTCCAGGTCATGGCTCGTCTGTATACCCTGGTTTAGACTCCCACAAAAAGTTTGTTTGCTGCCTGACTGTCACCCCCAGTACATCAGTGTCATCCTTCTGAATCTTCCCAACCCCATTCCTCTGATTCTCGTAACACATCCATAGTCTTGGATGCCAAATTACTCATTAGGCAGAAGATCCGTGATTAGTTTGCCCAACATTCGTATTCAAAAACAGCCACAGGAGGCTCCGAATTTGATTGGTGCATTAGTGCTGGGAGAAAAGTGGTCCAAGCCCCTCCCCCAGTCACACCAAATGCTGTTTGCCCTGCTTGGGAGGGGGTTATGTTTCAACTGTGGGACAAACAGTTCCCAGGGTGATTTAGATTGTGGAAGTTGGGGTGGGGGTGAGAGAGTGTTAACATTCCCCCTCCCCAGCACTGCTTTCTGTTAGCAGAGTTGGAGCCCCCTATGGCTGCTGTTAGGTCAAAAAATGAAAAAGTCAGGAAATCCAAGCACAGACTCCCCCCCTCACATGAAGTCTGCCCCTTTGTCCACCAAGCCCACGGTCCAAGCTCCACGGGATGCTTGTGAAAGAATCACCAGCTACTGCTGGAGCTAGAAGGCTGATTTTGTTCCTTAGGGGGAAACATTGTGTCTGATTATTATGTCCTGGGTTCTACTGGTTGTCAATGAACCTAGAGTTAATGAACCTAGAGTTACATTTAAAACTGTAAATGGGTAATTTTTCATTCTTTACTTGGAAGTCAGTCTCACAATATCAAACACCTCCATGTTGCCCCAAGACCTGATCTTCCCCAGCCTGACGCCCCCCAGATGTGTTGGACTGCAACTCCCATCATCCACAGGCAATAACTATGCTGGAGGGCACCAGGTTGTGAAAAGCGGAAATAAACCATGTAAGTAGAATTTGTGTGGTTTCAGTTCCACAACCACTGTCACAATTCCTTCCTGTCTCCCTGCTCTTCTAGGTAGGGATGTATGAGAATTTTGCTTCTGCTCACAAAACATGTGAGCATATGCCATTTGAAGCTCCAAATGCAAGCGCATGTCTGCCAAAAATATTCTTAAATTGTCAAACACGTGCTCGCATTTGTCTCATTCCCGATTCCCAGTTCAATTTGCACAAAATTCCCAATTTGCACAAATTTTGTCCTTGGGCTGATTGAGCCCCACTTTAGTCTATGGAGGAAAGTTGTGCAAATTAGGAAATGTGCGCAAATTGGGGAAAACTTGAGCAAATCGATTCTGTTGCAGTTCAATTTGCACAAGTTTCCCATTTACATGGAGCAAGCAGCGATCGCAAACACAGATGGGGTTTGGGTATGAGAGGAGCTGCAGGACAACGTTTGGACAATCCTGGCGATGTCGGTCACTCATTCGCCCATCCCAACTTCTAGCTTTTTCCCTAAAGAACACCCTGAGCTCCTGCAGGAAAGAGGGGCCAGGCTTTTCAAATAACAAAGCTGAACAATCTGTGAAGCCAGGTTTAACTCACTAATGCAGCCAAAAAAAGCCCCCACCTTCTGCTACCCCATCTAGAGGGAGGCTCCTTTAAGATTCAGGACCCATTTCCACTCTCCTTATTGCGCTAAATAATTCACAGGTGTGTTAAATGCCTAATTTCTCATTAACTGTGACTGTGACCACTGAAAGGAAATCAAAGCGGTAAATCTGACTGGGTGCTGGAGCTCTGAATAGATAGATTGCAGGATGATAGTATAACCTCCAGAGACAAAGAAAAAGTCAGGGCACCAGGAAGGACTAAAAGCAGAACCGCTATATAGGGTGGCCATGTGTCTGACTCGACCAAGGACAGCCTCCATTCGATGAGCAGTGAGAGGGCAGGCTTCTGTCTGAAGGGCTGTGCGATCCAACCCCATTTCCAGGCAGATGGTTCTGGGGGCTACCAGTCAAAGGACATTGTGCAGCTATTCTGCCTTTTCCTCCTTAGCAGATTGGGGGGGGGGGGTAGCAAGGAAAAAGACCAAAGAAGTGGTGGGAAAACACAGGAGAGTTGTGAGCTGAAGATGACAATGACCAGACACACACACACCCCATAACATCCCATGCTTGAGACAATGCGATGGTGCCATAAAAGCCTCATCTGGAAGCACTGTTGGGGGGGAGGGGGGCAGGGAAGGGGTGGGGACAGGAGGAGGCAGCATGGCCACCTCAGGAACCCCAGAGGGCTGGATTTGGCCCAGAGGGATGAGATTCTGCATCCTTGTGATGTAGCTTGCACCTATTATCCTCTCACAGCAATCCAATGGAGGTGGTCAACAGTGGAGGCTGGTGGCTCTGACTTCGGTGGGGCTGTGATCTGCTCTAGGCTTTAGTCCAAACCAGCCAGAACTCTAAAGGAGCTATCCAAGGTGCTGAACCTGTTTTGGGAGCGGGGTTCAGCACCTTGGATAGCTCCTTTAGAGATCTGGCTGGTTCAGACTGAAACCCAGAGCAGATTCACAGCCCCACCGAAATCAGGGCCACCAGCCTCCACTGGCCACCCACCGTGGGCACCTGCACAGCAGGCACACAGGTCACTGGGTCACGGTGTTCCTCACTCCTGTGGGATGCATGCCAGTGATAGCAATGCATTGCCACCAGCTTCCACCGGTATTCAGTATTATCCGATGTTAAGAATGGAGAAATGAGGTTGAGAGCAAATGTCCAGCCCTGATGCATGACGTCCATGAAGCAGGTGGGATTTTTCAACCCAAATCTGCCTCCACCAACCCTGGAACTCAACAGCCTCTTATACAGTGAGTAGGATGCACTTGGTCAGACACTTCAGGTCAGCACCACCATACGTTCCTTAGGAAGAGACTCTCGCTTGAGTGAGTCTGATAAGAAGCCAATTCAGGAAAGGGATGTGCTCACTGGTCCCTTTGCCCCGGAACCTTGCATGCCCCAAGAATTTCACACAGCACGTCTATTCTACGGAGTCACCACTGGGTGGAACTAGAAAGACAACCCTGCCGACTAAATGTCTTCCCATCAGTATTCGTGTTGACCCCCGCCCTTGCCTTTCCTCAGAAGTTTCACCCGCACAGAAACCTCCAAATTTGCCTCAACTTTAAATTTTCAGCAAAATTGGATAGTGCATGGAGATGTCCAGAACACCCCCAGGCCGTTTTTGCTAATCAAAAACAATTTTTGCTTCTCTTGAAATTCTTACAGATGTTTTGCCAAGCAGGAACCTGAAACGTTCATCTCAACGTTCCACTTCAGGCAACATTTGGTGGCTTTAGCTGGAACACAAGGTAGGGGGGAGCAATGGCAAGAACACGTACAACGGCACCCTCTGGTGACAACTGCTATAACTGTGGAAAAAAGGATACAGTCTGTCATCAGGCTGACGCTTGCAGGCTAGTTCCTCTTTATGGCACAAGGAGGGATCATATATCTCCTCCCATCCCAAACCCCTGTAATACAAGCCTGAAGCATTAGTTACTGCTTCCATGCTGGTCCAGGAGGAGAAACAACTGCTGCTACATAAACAGAGTTGGGGAATGGCCCAACAACATTATCCCAGCCCTCACGTTCACTTCCTCTGTTCCACTGAGGGCTGAAACACCTATTTTGAGACTTGCCAGGTTTTCCAGTTTTGCCACTCTAGTTTTCAATACAAATTTTTAAATTGACATTTTACCTCCCATTGAACTGCTTTAAGCTTGCTGGCATCCCTTGATTGTTTTTGCAGCCATCAAGTACGAAATCTCATTGGTGGTCAAACACCATCAAATACTAAACACCATTGCCTGTTATCTAACAAATGCTGTCAGATACTAAATACCACTGCATGTCAGCTATCAAATGCTGTCTCCCTGTTAATACCATTGCATGTTAAGTACAAATACCACAGCAGATCAGATGTCAAATTAAACACTGTGAAATTATTAATACATGTCAACTATCTAATTATTAATACACGTCAACCACCTAATACATGTCAACTATTAATACATGTCAACTATTAATACATGTCAGCTATCTAACTATTAATACAATGTCAACTACAATGACATTAATATATGTCAGCTGCATGTCAACTAATGTCAACTGTCTATGATAGGGGTTTATAAAATTATGCACAGTGTGGAGAAATAAATACTAGAGCCCGAGGTCAGTCAATGAAGCTAAATGCTGGGAGATTCAGGACAGCTGAAAAGGAGGACTTCTCCACTCAGTGCATGGTTAGATTGGCATTCACTACCACAATCCATAGTGATGGCTGCCAACTTTATGGCTTTAAAGGGGGGTCAGACAAATTCATGGAGGATAAGGTTATCCTATTAGTCATGATGGCCACATGCTACCTCCAGGATCTGAGGCAGTCGCTGAGGAACGCAAGCAGGACAGTCCTGCCGTGCCCATGTCCTCTTGTGGGCTTCCCATATGCATTTGGTTGGACATGGTAGGAACAGAATGCTGGACTAGATATGCTCTTTGAATGTTATTATGTTCATATACTGCCTAGCATGAATACCACTGCATATCAATAAATACCATATATTTGGTATTTGGGGGTGGGTTAGGGTATTTTTAGAAATATGATGTTTTAATGTACAATTTTATTGTTTTAAAACTGTTTGTATTGATGTACATCGCCCAGAGTGGCCGGGTGACTGGCCAGATGGACGATTAAGTAAGTAAGTAAGTAAATAAATAAATATTGCCCGTAAACTATCAAATAGCGTCAAATACAGCTCATGGGTGTCGTCCAAAGGCACAGGACACAGCAACCTTGCTGAAGCTAAGCAGGTCCGAGTCATGCCAGCGTGTGGATGGGAGATCACTTGGGCACTCTGTCGCTACCACCTTGAGTTCCATGATAGAAAGCCAGATATAAACGTAATAAAATTTGTATCAACCTCAAATACTGAAATATAAGATGTTTTGATAACACCCTCTGGAGGTTCATAAAGTATTCACAGAGTAGAAGTTATGAGGAGAATTTGGAGGGGAGCAAATCAGCTATCATGACACAATAGTCTCTGCCTAAGAGCCCTATCCTAGGCAGTAGGCTCTCCACGGGCTACAGAGAAACTGCTTCAAAGTGAGGTTGAAACCCACTGGCATCATGTTTGCCTGGCAATTGCCCTAAACCCGCTCAGCCATCAGACAGGGGATCGTGGGCCACTGCTCCCCCTGCCTTCCAGCAAGAATGTGATGGCAAGGGAGAGGCTGACTTGGCCCCAAATGTCAGCCAGTGAAGGAGCAACGGCAGGGAGCTTGTTTCCGTCGTCCCTGCCAGAAACTTGCTATTGCCACTGCTAATGGGTTGAAGCATGATGGATCTTATCTTAAGCATGGGTTTCATCCAGGGCTGACATCAAGGGTAGGCATAGTTGGGCACCTGCCGAAAGCCCACAACCCAGCAGGGGCCCATTGACAAGAGCCCCCTGGAGTCGCTCCTCCTCTTCCTCATCATTGCAACCTGCTTGCTCACCTGCCTCTCACTCTGGCCCAGAAAACAGTGGTGGTGGGAAGGAGGAGCAGGAGATGCCAAGGCCTGCTTGCTCCCTGCCTGTTAAGCAAGCAAGAGGTAGCAACAATGAGACAAAGGATGAGGAACAATAGCAGCTGGTGAGAATGGCAGTGCAAAGATCAGACCCACCGAGGGAGGGGGTCCATTGAGAGGGTCTTGCCCATGGGCCCTCAGAAACCTGGAGCCAGGACTGGTTCCATCCTTGTAGTAATATTGTAGCATTCACACACACACGCACACACCCCCACACACACAGGTAATCACTGTGGAGCTGTGCACAAATGGCCTCTCAAACTTCTCCACCCTGTTTGCAGGCAGGAAAATTGGGGCTGGGGGGGGGGGATGGATCATTTCACTGAATTTCTCCAGGGAGAAGAGGAATTCTCCAACAGTTTCTCAGAGACAGAGCTCACCAGTCACAGCGGCACTAGCATGGCTTCTATTTCTCAGATTGATGTCTGATGAGAAATTTTGGCTCAGGTCTAGTTTTCATATTGGGTGCAGACAATCAGGCCTCGTGTGGCAACCCTGCCCCTACATCTTACGGCCTGCATCTCCTTACTGCAATCTACCCTACAGCGCAGATGGGGAACATGTGGCCCTCCAGATGTTGTTACCCTGCAACTCCCGTCATCCTCACCATTGGCTGTGCTGCTTAGGCCTGATAGGAGATGCCATCCAATAATATCTGTATTTTTAATGGCTCTTAATTTTTGTGAGGCGCCCAGAGAATTTTGGCTATAGGGCCGTATAGAAATATAATAAATGAAATGAAATGAAAATCCAGGGGATCGCATGCTCCCCAGCCCTATCCTACAGCCTGTGCACTATGTAGAACCCCACAGCCCTCTCCAAGCACTTGAATCTGTACAATCCCCTAGGGCAGGGGTGCGCAACCTCCAGAGGTTTTTGGACTCCAAATCCCATCAGGTCCAGCCAGTATGGCTAATGCTTGGGGTGATGGGAGTTGTAGTCCAAAATGACTGGCGGGTCACAGTCCCCACCCCTGATCTTGAGTATAAACAAGTGTCTGTTGCCTACCCCATATGGGGCTTGCTCAGGGGACCTTCCTGATGGATTGTGTCCCATGTGTCTTTTTTAAGCATTGAGGCTTACTTACATTTCAAATGCAAGCTTTGTTGTTGTTTTTGACTCCTTCCTGCTGCTCCATCCTTCTCATCCAAAGCAAATGAAAGGCCCAGTCCTGCTTAATGCGCCTGAGAGCTGTTCATTACCCTTCTCTT
This sequence comes from Heloderma suspectum, assembly GCF_057233095.1. Taxonomy (NCBI): domain Eukaryota; kingdom Metazoa; phylum Chordata; class Lepidosauria; order Squamata; family Helodermatidae; genus Heloderma; species Heloderma suspectum. The sequence goes on from NC_139459.1 coordinate 186,419,715, forward strand.
TATGCAAATGAATGCACTGAAAGCTCTGCCTCAGAGTCCATTAATTGCTAATTAATCTCTCTTCTTCCCCCCTCCCCAAGCTATTCACTCTTCTACTGTCTGTTGAAGAGCTGCTGTGAGGCCAGAAATCAGCCTGTATAGGCAATGAGGGATTCCCCCCTGGGCATCCTGCCCAGCAGGTAAAGTCTTTGACCCGTCATCGAGAACGCTGACAGCCCAGGACAAGTGTCTCAATAAACACAGGTGATATTAATGGTCCCTCCCTCCTAACCTACCACCTCCCAGACACCAGGAGGAAGAGGCCTTAAGGCTAATGGCTGAAGTGTCTGCTTAATAAATGGTGCCATTTTTAAGAATGCTTCTATTCTCCTAACAGGGATGGTAAAAATTGGATACAGCTGAAAAATCTTTTCCCAGGACCTTAAACATTCCAGCATCTCTCTTTCTCTCTCTCTCTCTCTCACTCTCACACACACACACACACACACACACGCACGGATCAGGCACTGTGCATAGGGGCTGCCACGTGGGAAATGAGTCCGTGCTGCCCTCTGTTGGTTGGGATCCAAAATATTATTCTGTGTCAAAAGCCCTATACTGGAATGTTAGGTGGGGAGTCACTTTTAGTTGAAGGGACTTGCATCTGGGGAAAGAAAAATACGGAGTTTGGTACTCAGATGTTTCTTGGACCTTGAAGCACTGGAGTTGGTTAAAGTCTAAAGAATCCTGCCATGCCAGGAAGCTGGATTACATAATAACTGAGATTATTCTTTAAATGGTGAGAATCTTTGTAAAATATTTTCTGCCATATGCTTTCCATCTCACATTTGCCCCAAATGATGATGGGAGGGTCATCAGAGGAAAATGACAGTCCACACAAATAAGTTATCTCAGATTAACGAAGTTGAATTAACTAATTCAAGAGAGAAAGAGAAAGAATATAGTAATGGAACCACCCCATTCCTAAGACAAGATCTTTCATGCTTTAACCTATTTCCCCACCATACATTTGCACCCACAGATGCTAAAACTGCCATTCTGCTCTCCTTCCACCAGCAGGCAAAGACTTTTTTATTTGAACAGGCCTTCGGTGTGTAAGCGGGTCTGCTGGGTTGGATGCTGTTTTTCTACTCTGTTATATACTTGTGTTTTTAATTGTGCTTTAATGTATTTGTTTTATTATTGCTTTCATCAAGCTTTATTTATGCTTGTAAGCTGCCTTGAGTGCCCTTTTTCTTGGTAGAAAGGCAGGGTACTAATCAAATAAATAAACAAGTAAAACTGAAATTCCTATGTACGTTCACTTGGTGGTACTAAACTGCAGTGAACGCAGTAGGATTTACTTCTCAGTAAACATGCATAAACCCAAGCTGCATGGTTGTTTTCATGCATGACCTTCAAGTGCATTGGAGCCTTTTTCACATCCCATATGTTAATATCTGATCACTGCCTGTCTGTACATGCAGAAGGGCAATGGGGAGGGGACATTTGTTGTGCAAATGAGCATTCTACCTGCTGTAAGTTTTTGAGAGCAATCCTATGGCCCCTAGACAGCATCTGGGGGGCCATAGGATAGTTCAGATTCCTGGATCCGAGGTCAACAGTGCTCTGACCTCACACCTAGAAGACCAAGGTCCCCACCCCCTCCCACTCGCAGCTGGTGCAAAGAGAACTGTGCCGGCTGCCTCTCCGAGCTCGCAAAAGCGACCTCAGGGAGGAAGGAAAGGGGGTGGTTCTGTAAGAAAGGAAGGGAGGGGACTGAGGGAGTGGGGATCTGAGCTATCCCCAGCTTTCCCCAGCCTCCTTCCCTCCCCCTCCGCAGAGCCCTAGCTAGATGGGCAAAAATGCCCATCTAGCAAAAATGCAGAGCAGGAGAAGTGCGGAAGCAATTACTGCCTCCACGCTTCTCCTGCTCTGCTTAGGATGCCCATCAGCCTCTGAGTTCGGAGGCTGACCAGCATTTAGATAGGGTTATGCCCTTACGTTTGGTGCCAAACCCAATTAAAGCAAGAGCTAAGCCTCATATGAGAAAATATTTACTTAGTGCTGCAGACCTGCAGAAAGAAAACTGAGTTTATGGAGTCATGTGTGGTGGAATGGACTTCCTAAGGCCAGTTCTGCTGTCCAAACTGGAGATACCCTGAGATCTGACAACCATCAGCCCCCAGTGTCTGTGTTCAATTTTCATTCTTTCATAAGTCTGAGTGTACAACTGAGGCCCGGGTGGGTTGTAGCTGGTGCATAAACACCTCTTCTTTGCAACAGGCATTCGCGGCACTTCCATAATGATCCTGCATTGTAGCCCCAGTCTATCAAGAAAAGAGCAATCTCAATTAATCATTTAATTCTTAATAAAGTATTTATAAATGTCACCTCCAGTCCCGCTGTCACCCTAGCCCAGAAACCTGGATTTTGCAATCTGGTATTTCTTTGCCATCTGAAAAGAGCATGCTGGCATATTATAGCCCATGGGGAAAAGGTGCTTTGGAGGGTGGAAGTGGAGAACGAAATGGAAGAGAATTTGGGGAGGGGGACATCTTGTGTTCTGAAAGCAAGTCTGGGAGAGGAGTAAACTGTAATGGTTACCAGCCTTCCCCAACCTGATGCCCTCCTGATGTTTTGGACTTCAAATTCCATCAGCCCCAGCCAACAAGCCCAGTGATCAGGAATGCTGGGAGTTGTAGTCCAAAACATTTGGAAGGTACCAGGATGGGAAGCCTGGGTTAGGGGCTAACTACACGTTACACATAAATGAAAGCAATGAAGCCCAGATACATTTTATTAAAAAGAAAAATAGCTAGGGAGGGAGAGTAAACTGAGGAGTGGCAAGGGGAGGCAGTACTTAACCCTGTCCTCGCCTACCATTTCTCTGCTCCCAATCCCCCCATCCAAGCAGGCCCTTCTCCCCAACATAGCTCAAACTGCATGTTTCCTCACAGCAGGGTCTCCTCTGATGACCTGAGCTCATAGGAAGGCAAATGTCATGTTTGAAGGATGTCAGGAGGCAAGATGCAAAGGGGGACAGGGTTCCTGCACCTTTAATAGTTGTGTTGAAGAGGTACTCCCAGCTAAGTGTGGGCACAGGAGCACAGACGTATAGAGGAGACCACAAATAGGAGATACACCCTCATCCCTCTCCACGCATAAGAATGTAACTTTTTTTACTCTGGTAAATTGCGGTACTTGCCATAGCAATGGGGCAAAGTAAATAAATAGGCTGTCAGCAGGGAGCTTATTGTGACATAGGAAGCTGCTTTATACCAGGTCAGACAACTTGTCTATCTAGCCCAATATTATCTACTCTGACTGGCAGCAGCTAGCCAGAGTGAGAGGGACAGGGTCTTCTCCTCCGCAGCAACCTGACCCTTATGAGCTGGAGGTGCCAAGGGCTGAACCTGGGACCTTCTGAAAACAAAGGATGGGCCTTGACATCCAGTGGAGGCTGGTGGCTCTGATTTTGGTGGGGCTGTGAATCCGCTCTGGGTTTCAGTCAGAACTAGATATGTTGGAGAACTCCGATGCAGATTCAAATGAGGCTGGATTCCACAGAATCTGACCTCCAGAGTCCACGGCAGGCCAGCCACACTCACCTGCGGGTCTGGAGGAGTTCCTGCAAGGCAGCTCTCCAGCTTCCTATAAAACACGATATGCTAATGGCAGCTGCCATTAGCTTATCACAGGAAAGTTGCAGCCATAAATGGCATATCATATGCCATTTGTAGCCATAAAGCACTGACTTTTACCTAAATACAGCCATAAAAAGCTCTAATTTAGGTAAAAGTAAGTGCTTGACAGCCACAAATGGTGAAAAATACACCATTAGCTGCAATTTTCCTGCGATAGGCAGACACCATTAGTGTATTGCATTTTATAGGACGCCACAGAGCCGCTCTGCAAACTCCAGCGGACAAGACAGGGCTCCAGAGCACTCCGCAGGGCCCCAAGTGGCCCGAATTGCCCTGCAACGAGCCGCCTCCCCAATCGGACAGTGGGGGGGGGGGTTGTACATCCCTAGTCAGAACCAGTCAGAACTCTAACAGAGGTATCCAAGGAGCTGAACCCATTTGAGGGATAGGGTTCACCTATCCAGCCCCACCAGCCTCCACTGCTAGCATTCCTCTCCAAAAGCATAAGCACATTATAAAGGTTGTTTATAAAGAAGTGCGGGGACTTTGGAAGACCACATGCCCTTCTCTTATTCAAAACAAGACGAGCATGTGGAAAGAAGGAAGTCTACAATCTTGTGCCTTCTTACCCATTGAAGTCAATGATTTATTTCTGAGAATACATGCCTTAGATTGCCCACACAGAGAGAGATCTAGGAGACACATAAGCCAGTAATGCCATCTTGGATTCACGGTGCATATTTAAACCAGCCAGGAGTTCAGCCCTCCCTTTGCTCCGACTAACATTTCTAAGTCCTCCTGACACCAAGTTGAGCAGTTCCTTCTACGGTTGCCCAGCATATGCTAAATAATGTGATGACAATAAGCAGCCAGAGGGGAGCAATCTTCCAGATGTTTCCCCAACCTCTCAACAATGGCAGCGCTGCAGCACCTGGGTGGGAGGACTTCATGTGCTGCAGCCAGAGACGGAGCTGCATGTTGAAACTCCTATTCCTGGCTGAGCACAGCTGGAATGAGAAAAACAGGTGGATGTAGGGAGCCACAGCTCTGATGTCCAAGGAAAGTCCCTGTTGGTGTCTGCTACTTGTCCCTCTTCAGCATCTCTTCCTGTTTTGCCCCTATATCTATTTGCTGGAGGAGATGCATGTGCGTATACATATATATATTAGGGTGGTCTCTTACACATGGCCAAAAAGAGGAAATGTGTCTCCAAAAAGAGGACAAAAGAGAGCACAGACTGGCAGGAAATCTGCATGTGCACATTTATAGAGATGCAATTGTAGGAAGAATGACTATCATTTAACTAGAAATACAATCTATCTCACCCTAGTGGAGAAGGCCGTGACCACTGTGTCTACTGTCTGGGTGTGAAGTGTTGATGGGCAACTTCAAGGCCCCTCCCAGCTCTCCCTTCTTCAGGTTCTTTCTCTTTAAACCAGACTTGGGCTGGATGGCCCTTCAAATAGAGGGTGCCTTCCAATAGAGCAGGATCAATCAGACTTTAGGCTTGTGGGATCTACTTGAACCCAGAGGTCCACCAACCAGTGGAAAATAGGATGGCCAGGTGTCCTCTTTTACAGAGGGCAGTCCTCTATTTGAAAGGATCCTAGAGGACCATCCTCTCTTTGAAGGCATCCTCTGTTTGAAGGGCTGCCCTGTCCAATTCTGGATTAAAGGTAAAGAACCATCAGAATTGTTGCCCATCCACCGTGAGCCCCTGAACAGCAGACCGAACAGGCAGGCACACAGGTCAACTGGTCACAGCCTTCCACACTATGGTGAGATGTACTGCATTTCTATTTTATTTATAAGAATTCTTTCCAAATTTGCATCTATACATACACATTAGTATAAGCATATTTTATGCAAATGGATGACCTCTTCTGTTCTTTTTTCTTTTTGGTGATGCATCTCCCTTTTTCTTTTTTCTTCCTTTTTTTTTGGGGGGGGGGCAGAATCTATAAGTGGCCACCCTGAAAATGGTAGCTCGGAGGGGTGGAACCAATTACCTCCTGCATCCCCCCCCCCCTTTCAGCCTGCATATATAAGTACAAATCCACAACTACAGATCAGGGATTTTAACACAAAACTCCAAAATTGCACAAAGACCTGTTCAAAGGCAACCAAGAGCTACCCACCTTTCACCGCTTAGGACACTGAATCTGCCATGGCAGAGCATGTTTTCTTTTACATGCAGTTTTACTTGGGGCTAAGATCATTCTCTCTTGGTTGTCTTAAAAAAAGAAAAGAAAAAGAAATGCCAGTCCACCACTTCTGCTCTGTCCCCTCTATAACCAGCTATCCATGTAGTAAAATTGCTGCTTTTGACTGAATTGCAGCTATTCTATAGCAAGAAAATCTGATCCGTTGTGGAAATATACATGCAATTAAGCATTCTCTTTAAAAAGGAAATGGTTAAATCAGCTTATTAACACCCATGATTCACAGCACAATCGTAATGCGCAGATCTGTTGGCTGGAGGGGGATGGGATAGGGCAGACATGCTCCTCTGGGGGCAGCTCAGAGGCTCTAGATCGAAAGGCCATTCCTTCCCCCAAGAAGCCCCATCTACTATGCCAGCCTAGAGTTAATCCCCCACACACACTGGTTTCAATGGGGTGGGAATTCAAAATGACAAAGATATGCCTGGGCCTGTTTTCAGGGAAATCTGCCTTCCATCTCCTCCCCTGGCAGCAGGTGTAGATATAGACAGTGGAGGCTGGTGGCTCTGATGCCTGTGGGGCAATGAATCCGCTCCAGGTTTCAGGCAGAACCACTCAGAAATCTAAAGGAGCTTTACACCCTGGATATCTCCTTTAGAGTTCTGACGGGTTCTGACTGAAACCGGGAGTGGATTCATTGCCCTACAGGCATCGGAGCCAGCAGCCTCCACTGGGCAGGGATGTCCAAGGCAGGGGAGGCTATCTCTGACATCTCCGCCCACCAATTTCAGTGAGGCGGAGATTCCATTCTGGGTTTCAGTTACAGCCAGCCAGAAGTCTAAAGGAGCTATTCAAGGTGCTGACCCCTATCCCCAGGCTGGGTTCAGCACTTGGTTAGCTCCTTTAGACTTCTGGCTGGTTGCAACTAAAACCCAGAATGGAATCTCTGCCCCACCGAGATTGGAGCCACCAGCCTCCCCTGGTCAGAGAAATCCACAATGGATCAGAATTACACCAGATTTCCATGAATCTACCCTGCAAAATCCACAGAGGACCACCTTTTCAGAGTCACACAGATTCCACAGAATTACACCAGATTGTGGACCATTTTTTAAACTTTCCAGAATTGTATGCAATTCTGGTCATACAAAACTAAGAAAGTTGCATAAAACTATGACAATATATATGCCATTTAAACACACACACACACACACACACACACCATTTTGCACATCTCTGATCTCTCTCCAACCTCTGAAGCAATGTAGCAATCTTTTTTTTGCCTATGGTCTGCTTATTGCTTTTACTTTGACCTAAGAATGATATGCAAAACTTCTGTAAATTCTGACTGTTTTTTTTTTTCTTTTGCATACCTTTCTGGAGGGGAAAAAATCCAGCAATGAGCAGACGATGGCGATGGCGTGGACCACACCTGACAATCTGCAAAACAAAAACAGAGCAGATTACACACGATCCTTACACCCCTAGGTGTGGGTCAGCAGGGCTTTGGAAGGGGTAGATCATCTGACACTTCCTTTTCCACCCCTAGAACATCTGGAGGGAGGGGCCCAGGTTGGGGAAGGCTGAAATAAACTAATAGTCCAACCTTATACATGTCAACCTAAAAGTAAACCCCATTGAGGTCAATGGGGCTAAGTCCCAGGTAAATGTTTACAAGATTTCAGCCTAAAACTACCAACTAAACTATTGTGTGCACCAGTTTAGAAGAAGCAGCACTTTACAATGGAGTAGAGAGCAAACAGTGAACTCAGGTCACTTCCATAATTAGGATTAGGTAAACCTTCACTTCAAAATGTATTGTTTGCCAGTGCCTACTATGAAGAAAAACATACTCTGAGCACAGCAAAATGCCTTCCAAATACTGGAGATGCATGAGGATATCAGACTATAAAGTAAACTGTAGCTTAGTGGGTGGTTACGAAGAGAAAACTCCCTGGAAAAGACCCTGATGCTGGAAAGATTGAAGGTAAATGGAGAAGGGGATGGCAGAGGATGAGATGGCTGGATAGCATCACTGATGCAATGAATATGGACTTGAGCATGCTCCGGGAGAGAGCGCAGGACAGGAAGGCCTGGCGTGCTGTGGTCCATGGGGTCACGAAGAGTCGGACACGACTGAATGATGGAACAACAAAAGTGGGTGGTTAAGCGCTGGTTGGTGCTCACCTTCCTTAGAGTAAGGAAGCTGCACCTGGTGAACTTCCCTCTTGTATACAACTATTAAAGCTGCAGGAGCCCTGCCCGCTTTTTCACCAGGCCACCCTATAGATCAGGGGTCGGCAACGTGTGGTTGCCACACCTCCAGATCCTCCAGATGTTTTGGCCTACAACTCCCATCAGCCCTAGCCAGCATAGCCATTGAAGAGGGATGATGGGAGTTTTAGGCCAAAACATCGGGGGGAGTGGGGGAGAAAGAAGTTGCCACTGCTGTACTAAACCAAGAAGGACATACCAAGATTCTTTGCCCCTGAAGGGAGGGGGGAAAAAACCCACACTTAAAGGTATCAACTATTCTGCCCAAATGAAATGCACTGTTGCTTTTGAGCACCATTTTGAGGCTCCGCCTCTCCTCTTGGCACCCTGCCCCCCAGTATTGCCTCTCCAGGGAAAAATCACAGAAACAAACAAAAGATAAGGAACTAAAAAATCCTGGTCTGCAACATTTTATTTGGGGCAGGGAAGGCCCCCATGGAGAGATGTTTGCAATTTGCTCTTTCCTTTCAAGAGTGTGTTTTTGCACCTGCATCCCAGAGAGAATTAGCCATTCCTGGCCATCACAGTCCATTCCCTGCAGCCCGAAAACAAAACGTTACCGCCGACTTCCACAGGGAGGTGCCGACCACAAGTTAACCAACCACGCCAACAACCTTGAAATTGGTGAGGGTTTATCTTCTTTATGGTGTAGAGATGGATCTGACTCAGGTTGCCACAGCAACCAGATGTGTAAAGGCTTGAAAAGGTGGGAGGAAGGTATGTGGAGGAGAGGGGGAAGGGTTGTCAAAGCTGGTGAGCCCAACATTTGACAAAAGATGATGAGAAAGAAATGGAAAGAAGTTACGGCGTTTGCAAATCTGCTGGTGGTCCCTCCTCTCTCCACCTAGGATGAAACAAGATTCAATGAGTGACATTTAATTAGGCTCAAAGTTGCGTTGAGGGGCTTGTCTCACTACCTACTTTGAGTTAGCATTGCCAGCTAACCAGAAAATAACTGTCCTGACCTGCTTCTGTGCCTTTAACAGCAGCTTGCTCTACAGCAAGCTGTACCTGAAGCCTTTTTATAGCACAGACACAGGCATTATCACCTGCTAATGTATGTAGATCCAGCCGCTGATAAAGGCCGAGAAGCAGGGGCTACAAAAACACTGGCAACTCTATTTCTGGTAAGGGTCGCTGCCTTTTCTTTTTCTTTTTGAAGAGCTATGCTCCTGGGCTGTGAACATGCAGAAAGCAGCAGGTGAAAACTTTTCCAGGCAGGAGTGGAAATCAGGAGCAGAGAACCTGTGACCCTCTAGACATTGTAGGACTACAGTGGCCATCATCCCTGATCAGCAGCCTTGCTGGCTAGGAGTTGCAGTCCAACACATCTGTAGGGCTGGGGAAGGCTGATGTAAGTGGTGGAAGCACTTTTTCTGCTTGATTTCTTTCAGTGAGGCAACACTATTTCTTCTGGCATGATATGAAAGAATTCCAAGCACAGTGATCACAGCTTGTGGAGGTCATGGGATAGCTAATGTCATGCCCCACACAGAACTTCACACAGATTGGCATTTTGTTTGTTCTTCCCACAGTTCATAGTCTGGGGGGATTCCTGGATCCATCACTCTTGCTGGAGGCCCATGGCGGCTCGGAGTGGCTTTCACCAGCTTCGACTGGTATGCCAGCTACAGCCTCTCCTGAACAGGGGTGGCTTGGCCACAGTGGTACAGGCACTAGTAACCTCAAGACTGGATTACTGCGATGCACTCGATGTGGGGCTGCCCTTAAGGCTGCTCCGGAAGCTGCAGGTAGCGCAGAACGCAGCAGTTCAACTGTTGTCAAGAATTGCCCCTTTTCTGCATGTAGCACCTCTCCTTAGGAAGCTACGCTGTCTGCCTATTTGCTACTAGGCCAGGTTTAAGGTTTTGTTGTTGGTGTATAAAGGCCTAAATAATTTGGGACCGGGATATCTGAGAGAGTGCCTTCTCCCTTCCAGTCGGCCCAGTCACTGAGGTCAACAGATGGGGTGCTCGCTCCTTGTGATTCTGCATGGACCTTCAATCTGTTTGAAGTCCACTCAGAACAGAGCTTTTAGTGTATTGGTTCCCTCTCCATGGAACTCCCTGCCTGTTGATGTCAGGCCGGCACCAACATTGTTTTGTTTTCGCAGGGCCTGCTAAAAACATTTTATTTAAACAAGCCTTCCCTGACTAACCAGCACAGTTTTATTGGCACAATCTGATTTTAAAGTTTATTATTATTTCCCTTTTATTGTTCACCACTCAGATATTTTACTGATGTATCGCAATATATAAATAGTGTGAATACAGAAATACTATGTTAGCCATTGAGCAGTACTCTGGCAACTAGTGACATTTCACTGACAATAAAGCTGTATCCCATTGGCAAAACTAAGGAGGAAGAAACTTGTCTTGCAAAGCCTTGATGTGAGGGGAAGCTGTGCTTCTCTTTGGCCCCTTCAGCAGGAAGGGCTGTAACTCAGTGGTAGAGCACATGCTCGGCATGTAGAAGGTCCCAGGTTCAATCCCCAGCATCTCCAGGTATGGGTAGGAAAGAATCCTGCCTGAAACCCTGGAGAGCCGCTGCTGCCAGTCAGTGTCGACAATACTACGCTAGACGGACCCAGGGTCTGACTCAGTATAAGGCAGCTTCCTATGTTTCCTTTTAATAACAACAAAATGTAAGTAGAAGTGTGTTCCAGTGGGACTTACACAGAGAGGGGTAGGGCTGGCCCCTTTTTTCTCACCCTGCTACAGTGCTTAAACATGCAGAAATTTAGTGACTGAATGTTTTCCTATGCTAGGAAAAGCTTCATCTGCTTAATTCAAGTCACAGAAGCTGAGCCAGAAGAAAAAAGGTTATATCCTTAAGGGAGTACACAGCCACCAAAAATATTAAGGAAATGCCTGATCAACAAAACCTAAAAGAAATGGTTCACAAAATGAGGTAGGCATTCATCTAGGATTGCCTTATTTCAATAATAATAATAATATCATGCTTCTGCAAGCCACCGACATACAGCAGTTAAAAAAAACAATAACAAAAATACCATCATAAAACATTAAAACAGTGATATCCATCATAAAGTATTAAAAACAGTGTTGTGGTTGTTTTAAAAAAAAAACTATGACTGGAAGCTGGGGGTGGGGGGAATCTGATGACCTAACTCTCTGGCCACATTTTTCACATGCCCTGTTCCTGTGCCTTTAACAGCATGCATAACAGGCAAAGCTTTTCCAGGCCTGGTGATAGAGTTACCCATTTTTTGAACTGGTCCCCCTGTGATGACTGTGATTCAAAACATGCCTGGGGTAGAGACTTAACCACATTCTGCACAGCAACACCAAGAACACTGAAAATGCTAATCTGGGGGAAAGTTCCACATTGTTTCAGTTACTAAACATTGCACTTTTAATACTGGGGAGCTGGGGGTGTAGTCTCACTGCAGCGTTGGGTGATGAGGACAGTCCTCTATTTGAAGGTGCCCCCTCTTTGAAGGCATCCTCTGTTTGAAGGGCTGTCCCGTTCAGGTCCATTTTAAAGATATCTGAAGGGAGAGCAGGGAGGGACCTTGAAGTTGCCATCCAGGGCCAGCCCTCCCATGAAGTGGGGTGACGCCCCTCCTTCAGGCGGCGAATTACATGCTTCCCCAGAACAGGAGGACCCCTCTACTCCCAAGGAAGTGCTGCCAGGCAGGTGCTCCAGGGAGTCTAGCAATCTCTCTGCAGAGCTGCACCGGCCGCTTTTCATGGCTGACGCAGCTGCTCAGACAGCAGCAACAGCGGCAACGGGGAGGTGGCTGGGAGATGGGAGGTGTGGTGGAGTGAGGGAGGCATGGCGAGGGGGGTGATGCAGCACACAGCAGGGTGCAGCAGGGGGAGATGTGGCAACGGGTGGACGGAGATGTGGCAGGGGCGGGAACGCATGGCAAGGTGGGAAAGCACGTTGCCCAACCACAGTGAGCACCTGGACAATAGACTGAGCAAGCTCACTATGGTGAGAGGTATTGTACCTCTGTTTAAATTATAGTTGTTATTTGTACATTTGCATCTATGCAAATAAATTAGCATACACAAATTCAGTATAAATCTGTGTCCTCCTTTTGGAGCGATGCATAAGTGGCCACCATACTGCAACCACCATGCAGAGATAGTTGTGCTCCCTTGAGAGAAAGGTGCGCCCTGGGCATTTATTGCACACCAAGAAAAGACCCTCTAAGGCAGAATCGCTTGTGCATCCTCTAAAGGTGCCACAGAGTGCTCTAAACCTTATCAGAAAAAATAAAAGTCTGCAAAAAGCGAGTTGGATCCCAGCTCTTAGCACAGGGTCACCTTTCCCATGTGCTTTGGTCCAGTACTGGCCGTAGTAGAAGCAGAAGGGCCTAGACCATTCGCTACATCTACAATTTGGTTTATACACAGGCATGGCAACAGTGGAGTTTCCAGCCGATGGCTTTTAACTTCCCACTCACACGAGCGCACAGTGAAAGGAAGGAAATGAAGCTGCCCCCCACTCCACACCCACCAGCCCCTCAGGAAATTGCAGATGCAATCCACGCATTGCCTCCCTCACCCTGGACTCCAGTCCCGGTGTATGAGCAAGGCCCATTGATTGCCATGGCAACGGAGGAGAATGGCTGGGGTCTCTGTTTCCAATTTAATATCCAATAAGCTTTAATGTGCAGTTTATGAAACATGCGGAGGGGAAGAAGAGGGGGGCAGGCCCAGATCCTAGACACCAAACTGCAGGATAAGAAATTCTCTCTGTGGCCCGTTGCGGCAGCAGGAACTCCACACCATGCGTCCCGTTCATTGTGGGCGGAATTATTGGGGGATTCTGAAGCCCCAGCATTCCCATGAATTGCTTGGACTTTATGAGAATACAAAGGGAACTAGCAGTGCTAACGCCTCCAATTTCATGTTGCTCGGGATCTCTCATGCAAATAGACTCCCCGCATCTGTTTCCTTCCCAGCAGGAAGACGTACAAGTTGTCCCATCATTGGAAGCTGGCACATTGCCCACCAGGGACCACGCAAATGTTTCACACCAGAGTGAAATGTGGAGGAACAGGAAGCACAGCGCACTCACGCTTCCTGCTTAGGGTGGCCAGTTATGAATTGCAGAAAAAGAGGACATGCATCACCCAAAAAGAGGTCAAAAGAAGGCCAAAATTTGCATAAAGTGTGGATATGCTAATGTATATGTATAGCTGCAAATTTCAAAATCATTCTGATAATTTAAACAGATATACAGTACATCTGTCCAGTTCTGGTCACTACACCTAAAAAAAGATATTGTAGAGTTGGGAAAAGGCCAGAAAAGAGCAACTAAAATTATCAGGGGCCTGGAGCATCTCCAGAAGGTTACAAGAGCTATTATTGTTTAGCTTGGGGGGGAAAGGAGGGTAAGGGGAGACCTGATAGAGGTGTACAAAATTATGCATGGTGTGGAGAATGTGGATAGGGAGAAATCTTTTCCGTCTCTCAAAGTACTAGAACCCAGGGTCATCCCATGAAGCTGATTGGTGGGAGATTCAGGACAGATAAAAGGAAGGGGTTCTTCACACAGCACATAGTCAGACTATGGAATTTCCTACCACAGGATGTAGTGATGGCCACCAATTTGGATGGCTTTAGAAGGGGGTTGGACAGATCCATGGAGGAGAAGGCTGTCAATGGCTACTAGTCCTGATGGCTATGTGCCACCTCCACTACCAGAGGCAGTGAGCCTATGTACACCAGTCACTGGGGAACATGGGTGGGAGGGTGCTTCTGCGCTCATGCCCTGCTTGAGTGTTCCTGGCGGACAGCTGGTTGGCCACTGTGTGAACAGAATGCCGGACTGGATGGACCCTTGGTCTGATCCGGCAGGGCTTTTCTTATGTTCCTATGTTCTTACCTCATCACAGTGTGGAAGACTGTGACCAGGTGAGCTGTGCGCTTTGCTCAGTCTGCTGTCCAGGTGGTGCTGAGGGGCAACTTCAAGGCCCAGCTCGCCCTTCTGATGGTTCTTTATCTTTACACTGGACTTGGACAGCACAGCATTTCAAATAGAGCATGTCTTCAAAATAGGGGACAGTCCTCTGGCGGCTCTTCAAATAGAGGTCTCTAAAAGAGGCCATATGGCCACCCTAACCCCTATTGTAGCCTAAAAGCCATTCTCTTGCTGAAATCTGAAGCATATTTGCTCAGAAATAAATCCCACTGAAATCAACAGGGGCAGTGGAGTGAGAATCAATGCTTTGTTTTTCAGATGCCAGCAAAATGAATCCATTCAGATCCGATATCGCTCACCACGCTTTAACCCCCATCTTCTACACCCAGAGTCTAGTTGTTTGCAGACTGGAACTTTCATTACAGATTCTGTGCTGAGCTGAGCTTCTAAAACTAATCTGATTGCCGGCTAGAGCACACACCCGCAGAGGGGGCTGGTAGCAAAAGAGAGGGAAGAGCGTGATCCTGTGCATGATACGTTTATGCAAGGGTGCTGAACATCTTTCAGCCTGGGGGCTGAATTCAATTTCAAAGACACTCTCAGGGGTCACATTCCAGTCGTGGGCAGGGCCAAAGACAAAAGCGATGGGACGAAAAATACCCCAAATACAAGCATATTGTAGCTCAACACTCAGAGTGCCAGTAAATTATCATTATTGTTGTATAGGCAGAGGGAATGACTGTCAGACACAGCAGGCCTCAAACACAACTGTCCTTTATTGATCACACACAGAACTGCAAAACTTAGCAGAAGCTCCACCCACTGTTACTACTCCCAACGCTACAGGAGCTGCCAAAGTTCAAAACAATAAGTAAACCATAGTGCGCGTGCGCGCGCACGCACACACACACACCCAGGATATATCATCATCATCATTAAAATATTTCTAGGACACCTTTCAGGGAAGAAGCCCTCCCAAGGCAGTTTACAGCATTCAAATTCTAATAACAATAATAATGATGTAAAAACAATAATACAATAATAACCCTGGGGAGGGGGATTTCAACCTTTCAGAATGGGGGGAAATGCACAAAAGCAGGGAAACCAGCAAATCATTGTGGTCAGGAGTAGGAGGATGGGGCCAGGGGAAGGAGGCATCACTGCCTGGGGAAACTCAGAGGGCCGGATTGGGACCCTGGGTAGGCCAGATTTGTCCTGTAGGCCTTAAATTCAACACCCCTGAGTTTATGAGTGTAAAATGCTCTTTCCCTATGCAACCCATGGGAGTGGGGTATTGTGATTTTGGCCTTACCTCGTGACATCTACAGGTCTATCCCACCTGTCCTACATATATACACTGGATGTCAAGTTTGCATGGTGGCCAATGCACCTTGACCCCCAACAAGCATAGATCTATTTGCTACAGGGCCAGATTTAAGGTTTCATTATTGGTGTATAAAGGCCTAAACAACCTGGTACCGGAATATCTGAGAGAGCGCTTTCTCCCTTAGCAGCCTGCTCAACCACTGAGGTCATCATATGAGGTGCTCCTCGTGGTTCCACGTTGGCCTATGGTCTGTTTGGATGCACTCAGAGTTGAGCCTTCAGTGTATTGGCTCCCTCTCCGTGGAACTCCCTGCCTGTTGATGTCAGGCAGGCACTGACGTCGTTCCATTTTCAGCGCCTGCCAAAGACATTTTTATTTCGACAAGCCTTGCCTGACTAACCAGTGCAGTTTTATTGGCACGATTAGGTTTGAAAGATTTTAACTCTGTTTTTGATTCTGTTTTCTTCCTTTTTTGTTCACCACTATGGAATTCTAATGGATGCAGAGCAGTAAATACATCCTGGAAATAAGTAATAAGTGATACCTGCTGAAGAGGTGGGGCCAGCCAGCGCAATCTCAATCCACCCACCCATCCTGTGTAGAACACTCATTTTTGCAAAGGGCTTATCTGGCCATCCTGAAAACACGAACCCCATGGGCAGTCACCACAGTTGTGTGGAGTTCCGAGGGTCATATGCTCAGGGCAGAGCCAAAATGAAGATTTGCCTGAATTTGAAGTTGGCAAAATATTGAAATTTCAGTTCTTTGGTGTTGAAATCTTTCAGATTTTCCTTATGAAATTTGACTGAGAAGTGTTTATTTTTCGTATATGTGATGAATTTTAAGGAAGTAATGCATCAGCTTGACAAATGCACTTCTCTTCTGAATACCTACATAAAACAGTAACCATAACTAAGAATGTAGGAGGTTGCGGGGGTGGGAATTAGAGACTGGTTCATACAGCATGACAGCCCATGGGTTAAACAACTCATGGGCTGTCAGGGATGAGTGGCAGAGAGCGGACACACTACCTGCAGCCCACCTGCCACTTCCACTTTTAGTTAGCAACCCACAATCAGCCCCTTTATAGGTTGTTTAGCATCTGAACCTGGAGCACTGAGTTGTTTAGCGTGGTTACCAACAAACCATGGTTAACCACTGTGTTGTTTAGCCCCTAAAAAACCCGGTTCTCTGGGTTCAGATGTTATGGTCACAACCACCTACAAAGGAACCACTCATTGGTTGCTGAGTAAAAGCGGAAATGGCGAGTGGGCTGCAGACATTATGTTCACTCTCTCCCATTTGTCCCCGACAGCCCATGGGTTGTTTAACCCATGGGCTGTCATGTCATGTGAACCAGGTCCATATAAATTTGTTTACTTGGGGAAGCAAGAAGAATGCACTCTGGGCCACTGACATTTTAGCTATGTGTGTTCCTAATTTCCATTGTTTTCTTTGAAAGGTGTACATTTCCAGTCACTATGCTTGTAGTAAACATCTTGGGAAATATTACTGCAGTTATGCCCTACAAAACAATGTTGATTCAAATGTAGTTGTAGTGGTTGTATGGGACTATCAGGAAGTATTCCTTTGGCTAACACAAATCCTCCACAAAAGTATTTTATAACATCCAAGTTTATGGGGGCATAGAAGGGTTTTGTTTGTTTGTTTTTCAAGTACTAAACAGAGGGGCCTGAACGGTCAAGGATGCCAAAAAAGGAATAACATAGGGAAATAAGAAGCTGTCTTATCCTGACTCAAACAGTTGGTCCATCTAGGCCAGCACTGTCGACACTGACTGGCAGAATGGCTCTCTGGGGTTTCAGGTAGGATTCTTTCCAGCCTGCCTGGTGGGTGCACCACAACAACGGAAGGAGAAGTGAATGGACGATTACCCCGATTTTTTCAAGGGATCATCTTTGGTGCACTTGTGCGCTCACAGGGCTCCA
This sequence comes from Heloderma suspectum, assembly GCF_057233095.1. Classification (NCBI taxonomy): domain Eukaryota; kingdom Metazoa; phylum Chordata; class Lepidosauria; order Squamata; family Helodermatidae; genus Heloderma; species Heloderma suspectum. The sequence continues at coordinate 186,436,951 of NC_139459.1, forward strand.
CGAGCAAGTGCACTGCACCAGTATAAGTTGCTTCGCCGAAGATACTTCTGGGGGCGGGGTGTGTGGAGTGAACATCATCTGACTTGCAGGGGCTGCTCAACCAATAAGAGAGCCTCCCCCACTCCAGGCTCCCCCCTTTCTCCTTTGATAAAACCCTGGGAGGTTTCCTCCGGTGTCTGGCCAAAAATCACTCTCCTTCTCTCTCTCCCCTGCCCCCAATTAAGTACTTCCTTAAACCAGCAATCATCACAGAAACACAGAGTTCCCCCTGCCTTGAAGTTGCCAAGCCAGTGAACAATCTCCTTCTCTCCCCCACCCCCGTATTACTTCCTTCCTTAAATAAATAATCATTATAGGAACAAAGTGTTCTTGCTGCCCTGCTGTGATCAATCGAAGCTTCGAAGCTTTGACATTAAGGCTCCCTAAATGCATTATTTCGATTCATGGGAATCTCGGTAATTTCAGGAGTGTGCATTTCAGGAATAAGCCTCATTGACCGTAATGGGAGTTACTTTTGAGTAGCCACACATATGTTTGTGCTGGGAAAGACAGGGAGGGGAAACATAGGGATGGGAAACCAGCCTCCTTTCTAACCCGATGCTGCACAGGAACAAAGGTGTGAATTAGTTACTTCCAAAGGGAATAAACCAAACAATGGAGAATTGCAGCTTTGGGAAAGCACTTTACAGCCATTAGGGAAGTAGTGCTTTAAAATGTGCTATTTCAGTTGAGGGGGATCGCTGTAAATGCTGGTGTGCGCATTCAGGGGACAAGCCTCACTTACCACAATGAGCGTTACTTCTGAGTAGACACTAATGGGTTTGTGCTGGGAAACACAGGGACAGGAAATACCCCTTGACCAAGGTCATGGTGAAAAGCACACCCCTGGGCAGGGGTAGCTTACCCGAGATGAATGCAGGGGTTGGGGCACTCAGCAACTATACCACAGAGAACCCGATTTAAGGAAAAGAATCAGACTTTAAGCAGTCTCAGGAAATCTGGTTTTTCCATGATAAGCTCTGGGGCGGCTGCTGGATGGCCGTGACGTCATGTATCCCTAACGACCTCCAAACACAGCCAGCTTGGAGTAAATTGCTCATGGAGACACCCCCCAGGAGATGCCAGGGATTGAACCTGGAACTTTCTGTATGCAAAGCAGATACCCTACTACTGAGCTATGGCTCCTGCCTTATGCTACCAAAAGGTCAGCACAATATATTTTGCTTCTTGAGATGAAGAACAAGATGTTTTACACACACACACACACACACACACACTTCCATGTACAGAAACCAACCAGACTGGCTGTTGAATCTTACTTCAACACTGATAATGGGACAGCATCCAGCACCAGCCCTGAGGGCAGCAGCCTAGTGGTGCACACATCTCTGTCCTTCAACAAGTCCCCACTCCTCCCTACCCCCTGAAGCAGCTGCCTCGCTCTGCCTAATGGTAGAGCCAGCCCATTTTGGAGCTACAGGAAGGAAAGTGGCAGCTACAGGTAGAGTGGAGGGGTAGGGCAGTCTCTATAAGTAGACAGGAAGCATAAAGCATTTCAGAATCATGTTTTGGATGAACAATTCTCCCTCAAATTCTCCACTGCAAATTTTGAGGTTGAATCTTCTCCAGATAGCCAACTCTGGATGTGCCTCCAATGTTACCAATTACTTTGGCCATCACCAGTGCATCAATCACACTCGAGTGCAGGTGCTGATGCAGGCAGGGTCCTGCTAGCAGAGTCCTGTGGGTGCACAGATCAATGAGTAGGAGTGGGGAGAAAAAAAGGGAAGGATAGAAGTCATCTGCCTTTTTTGTCCCTGTCTCTTTCATTCACTGTGAATTATGGTACGTCCTGAACACTAATGACAAAATCAAAGTCAGTCTCTGGACATGCAATGAGGGCATGTAATGGTGGAATAAGGTTATCAAATTAAAGCACAACCCAGAACACAAAGAGCTGCCCAAAAAACTGGCTTTGTCACTTTGCAAACCAAAAATAGATTTAAAAATGTGAATTCACCAGTTTGTACTCTTTCACTTCATTGGAATGATGTGCCTTCTCCATCCACTGGCACAGTTTGTTGTGTCACAGAATATTTATGAACATTCTAAGTACTAAAGTGCGAAGCCAAGGTCTAGGCAACTTGGTGCCCTCCAAATACTTATGACTACAACTTCCATCATCACTGACCATCTGCCATGCTGGGTGGTGCTGATCGGAGTTTTGCCTACCCCTGAGCTAAAATGTAAGGGGAAGAGAAAATGGTAGGAATGGATATAAAGGAACAAGGGGGCAGTACTATTGTTGTTACTGCATATTTAGCACTATCAAAAGTATCAAAAGGATGAGTCCCTGCCCCAAGGTGTTTACAATCTAAAATTTGACACAGCAGAGACAGAAGAGGAAAGAAAAAGAGATGGAGATAGGGCCAGACAAGGGAATTAATATACTGTAGTAGTGATCAGTTATTGGGTTGACTATGTGAATGAGGAATATGAGTATTATGTGTCAGAGTAGTCATAGAATCATAGAATCATAAAATAATAGGGTTGGAAGGGGCCTAGAAGACCATTGAGTCCAACCCCCTGCTCAATGCAGGAATCCAAGTCAGAGCATGGGGGGGGGGGGTTGAATGGTGAATGTGTGTAGTTTTGTGTAGCATATGTGAATGCAGAAAACAGGTATTACAGGGATGAGAAAACACCTGCTAATTTTTGTAAGTCTCCCTTCGAACGTCATGATCTGGCATAAAAATTATTCCTATGAAAATGTAATTCCCAAACTGTCTTAAAAGGAAGGCCTTTGTCTTCAGAACCAGGTTGTGGTGTATCAGTATTCGAGGTGTGGATGCAGTATTGATTTACATAGTGGTTTATGGTGTTTTCTTTATTGTTTTCTATCCTGTTCTTAATTGTACTGAATGTTCCATTTTACTGGTGCTATGCTTTATGCTGATGTTTCCATGGAGCTGTCCGGTGGCTCCAGGTCTCTTGACTAGCAACAGCTAATTTAGGCCCCAAATGCATGTGAATGCAGTTGTAGATTATTCCACACACACCCAGACACACACACACAAACACACATACACAAAATGTGCATTGCTTTACCCTTATCAACAATGAATTGCATCTACCATTTCATTGCCTGCTTCCTACTGGCGTCATGAAATCCGCCTGCTTTATGCCTCAAAATACATTTATCCTTGGCTATAGAGTTTAGAGTATGCACATAAAATGATTAATTTATATGCTTAGAGCAAATACATTCAATATTTATGTGTATAGTAACTGTAATTGTATAGAACCTAGCTTAATTATAATAAATAAATGTTACTTATAATTACTGTTATTCGCAGGGCTCTAGAGTGCGATTAAAGCAGGATACAAAAGCAGATCCACTGGTAGCTTCTTAAAGTGAGACATGCTATTTTCATCACCACTTGTTTTACATTTAATTATTGGAGGTGGGAGTCCTGGGCTGATGCACAACTATAATAGTTTTCACAAGGAAAAAATTTCACTGTTGCACAGTGGCTGCTAACACCAAATGTAAACAGTCCTCACTTTTCACCGTGGAGCCAGTTTGCCAATCCACTCATGCTGCCATGGTGGTTGGGAGTAGGAGGCATGGTAACAAATGGAATAGAATTTGTCCAGTCTGTATGCCAAGATCATGCCCTCAGTTGCACAACACAAGTACCAGTTTTGCATAGGGCCCTGGATTCTGCATCACGAGAATCTCAGTTTTCTGTTTGGGGGCTTATTGCTGCTGCTGCTGTTAAAAGCACATTCTAGCCCTTAATGCTGCAAAGTTAGGCTTGGAAGGAGCTGTAGCTCAACGGAGGAGCAGCACCTTTGCATGCAGAAGGTCTCAAGTTCAATCACTAGCTGACATCTCCACTTAAAGCCTCTCAAAACCCTCAGCCTGAGACCTTGGAGAGCCACGCCTGTCAGAGAAGACCACAGCGGTGGCTGGTGGCTCCCATGTCAGTGGGTTCAGCACCTTGGATAGCTCCTTCAGAGTTCTGACTGGTTCTGACTGAAACCCAGAGCGGATTCACAGCCCCACTGACGTCAGAGCCACCAGCCTCCAGGAAAAAAAATATTGGGCTAGGATGGCCCATCAAGGCTGTCCCAAGATATTTGGCTGCCTGAGGCAGAGCAGCAGTGGTGCCCCTTAAGTCCAGTAAGCAGCCACCTCAATCTTCCTGACAGTAGGTCCAACCCAATGGCCTGAGCCAGTATAAGGCTGCTTGATATTAGCAGGTTCATACAACCCCCTCCACACGTTCAATGAATGTACAGAGGGCATCACAGGGGCCCTACAGGCTAGACTTGCCTTATTCCCAAATCGCACGCCGTACATTCCCTCCTCTCCTAATGACCATCGACTGGATGTTCATGAGAAGTTCTCCATGCATACACATGTACACATGGAGAGCTCCTAGATGTGAGGAGGGATCCTGCCCTATCGGATCTGCCCTAGCAGCACCCTGCACACACAGTTGCATTCATGGAGAACTCCTTCTCATCGATGTCCTTTGGACATATCAAAGGTGAACCCCTGTGACACCTGCTGTGTGGGGGGTGGGAGTTTGTGTGTAAACCCCTATTGTTACAGCAACTGGGCAACCTTCCCTTGTTAGATAGATGGCTTTTTGGTGCAGCCAAGGCAATGTCAGGGGGACAGGGGGAGTGTGACCCTGCTGATTCTCCTGGACCTCTCAGCGGCTTTCGATACCATCGACCATGGTATCCTTCTGGACAGGTTGTCTGGGTTGAGAGTTGGAAGCACTGCACTGCAGTAGTTCCACTCCTACTTGGATGGCCAATTCCAGAAGGTGGTGCTAGGGGATTATTGCTCTGTGCCATGGCAATTGTGCCATGGGGTTCCACGGGGCTCTATTTTATCCCCCATGCTGTTTAACATCTACATGAAACCTCTGGGGGAGGTTATCCGGAGGTGTGGGCTGAGGTGCCATCAATATGTGGATGACACCCAGCTCTACCTCTCTTTCTCACCAAAACCAGGTGAGGCAGTGGCTGTTCTGAATCAGGGCCTGGGCACGGTAATGGACTGGATGAAGGCCAATAAACTGAAACTCAATCCAGACAAGACGGAGGTGCTGTTAGTAGGTGGTTCGTCTGCCTGGCTAGGTGATGTTCGACCTGTTCTGGAGGGGGTTGCACTCCCCCTAAAGGATCACGTTCGTGGTTTGGGGGTGCTCTTGGACCCAGAACTGTCTCTTGAGGCACAGGTGAGCTCAGTGGCATGCAGCACTTTTCATCAGCTTAGGCTGGTATACCAACTACGCCCTTATCTGGACAGAGATAGCCTAGCTACAGTTATCCATGCTCTGATAACTTCTCGTCTGGATTACTGCAATGCGTTATACGTGGGGCTGCCTTTGAAAACAGTCTGGAAACTTCAGTTGGTCCAAAATAGGGCAGTAAAATTGTTAACAGGGACTGGCCAACGTGATCATATTATGCCAGTACTCTTCCAGTTGCATTGGCTGCCAGTCCATGTCCAAGCCCAGTTCAAACTGCTGATATTAACATTCAAAGCCCTAAATGGCTTGGGGCCAGGTTATCTGAAGGATCGCCTCCTCCCATATGTGCCTGCCCGGACCTTAAGATCATCCTCAGCAGCCCTTCTCCATGAGCCCCTGCCAAAGGAAGTGAGGCAGGTGGCTAGTAGGAGGAGGGCCTTTTCTGCTGTGGCACCCCGGCTCTGGAATGAGCTCCCTAGTGAGGTTTGCCTGGCACCTACACTGTATTCTTTCCGGCGCCAGGTGAAGACCTTTTTATTTTCCCAGGCATTTTAGCATTTTAGCTTTCTGGACTTTTAGCTTTGCTGTTTTAAATCTGTATTTTAAATCCTTGCACTGCTGCTAGGTTTTATTCTGGTTTTATTCTGGTTATACTGTTATACTGTGGTTTTAATGTTTTATATATTTTATATTGTTTTATTGTGTGCTCTTTGGCTTTAATTTTTGTGAAATGCCCAGAGAGCTTCGGGTATTGGGTGGTATAGAAATGAAATGAAATGAAATGAAAAAATAAATAACTAAATAAATGTCTCTTTATGGCAGTTGAAGCTGCTTTTCCTCCATTGCTCTGGAATGTCTGGAATGTGAAAGCTATCAGAGTCTGATGAAGTTATCAGTCTGTATGGAGAAATGGAGATCGGAGATAGAAACAGGAGAGGCAGAGAGTTAGCTGGAGGCAGTGGAGGGTGAAAGCATCTTGGAGTGTGCAGTGCCTCTCTCTCTCTGGGAATCTGACGCAGCGTAGAAGATCTGCAGCCTGGTTGTAGGGTATATGCTGCTTGCTACCACCTACTCTCCATTTATGTATTTGTGAATAATAAACACAGGAACATAGGAAGCAGCTTGATAGTAAGTCACACTATAAAGTTGACACTGATTGGCTGCTCTCCAGAGTTTCAGGCAGGAGGTTTTCCTGACTACCTGGACATGCCAGGGGCATTCTCATACAAAGCAGCTGCTCTACCATTACAATGCTGGAGAAATTTGAGACGGACTAAAATGAGTTTGAATTTCTAAGACTCTGACCTGCAGAATCTGCTGTGGACTGGCCTCCTGAGGCTCCACAGAGTCCGTGGACTTTCATATTTATTTATTTTTTAACTTTCCCAAAATGTACAAAAATTTATTTGTAGTGAAATACACACGTTTCTGCAGAGACCAGGGAAATATTGAATGGAATGGGGGGCAATACACTAAATGTTACATACTAACGCAAATTATGTAAACTGTTGCGAACCCTGTTACAGAATTATTTGCATATTTTTCCACATAATGACCAAAAAAAAAATTTGAATCTGTCTATGAACGGATGCCAGAAGAAATGTCACCACACAATCCACAAAACACACGTGGGATGGATTTCATAAAATCCGGACATCCCTATTGAGCTACGGCTCTTCCCTTCAATATTACAAAACACAGTACGTATCCAGGGATCTCTTCCTGGTAGTGCTGCCCCTGGAACCTCCCATCAGAGGAAGTGGGGAGCACGTAGGGATGTACGAAAGTCGCTTACCTTTTCGAAGGGTGACATTCACGGTGGGGGGAGGTGCTCCGTCCCTCCCCCCGAAATTCTCTCCAGCTGGCTCCACTCCATGGCAATTCCACGGAGCCGCTGGCCGGGGCCGCCCGCAGCCGGACATCCGGCCGCTGGGCAGCCTGCACAGGGACACAAATGGTGGCAGCCATAGCCACCGCCATTTGCATCCCTGTATTTTGCCGTGATAGGCTACATAAATATTTACGTAGCCTATCACGGCAAAAAAAAAACAGCGAACGCAAATGGTGGCAGCTATGGTGGCCGTCGTTTGCGTTCCCTTTTTTTTTTGCCATGATAGGCTACGTAAATATTTACGTAGCCTATTACGGCAAAAGAGATGGGCGCAAATGGCAGCCACTACGCCATTTGCGCCCCTCTCTTTTGCCATAATAGGCTACGTAAATATTTATGTAGCCTATCACGGGCAAAAAAAAAAAAGGGAACGCAAATGGCGGCCACCGTAGCTGCTGCCATTTGCGTTCCCTTTTTTTTGCCGTGATAGGCTATGTAAATACTTACGCAGCCTATCATGGCTTCCTCAGGGACGCAAATGGCGTCCCTGCGTTAGCCGTGATAGGCTACGTAAGTATTTACATAGCCTATCACGGCTATCTTGAAGAAGCGAATGGCGGCCGCAGACTGGCAAAGCAACGCGAACGGCAGCAGATAGGTGGCTTTGTTCCACCATGGATTTCAGGGGGCTGAATGCAGTGGCATTTGGCCTCACCGAGATCCATGGCAGAATTCTCTGACATCCCTAGGAGCACGTGACAAAATGTTCAGTGTGTGTAGACAATGCCTAGCAAAGTCTCACAAGCCAGACAGGAGGGAGTGAGGAGGTGAGTTGGATGCCCATTGGTTCGGGGATCAGGAATTCAAGAACATGTGTGCTCCTTGCCCTTCTCTATGAATTGCAAAATTTAATTAGGCAATACATCGGTGATAATTTGCATAAAAGTATATTGTTTGCAAAATGCACCTTTTATTGGCAGAATATCTGGATTATACTGATGCATAATATTATTGTTGTTTTTAAGTGCTGAGTCTACTGATTCCTGGCCATAAACTCCTGAATCTAATGAATGAACATAAGAAGAATGATGCCTCCTTGGCAAGCTGCTCCACTGTCTAATCACCTGTTCAAAATATTTGTGCTTTGCTCTTGGATTTAACAGCCTATTCCTGCTTTTTGCTCCGTCCTCCATGTGCTTGATTAAAAGTCTTTTAGTGCCTAATGCTCTCTCCCATAGTGATACTTCCGAAAGATAAACATGGCACCTGGTAACATTCATTTCCAGAAGCTAAACAGACTGAGATCCTTGCAGCGTGTTTCTACTGAGCTTTGGGGGAGGATCGGATGTGCTCCCTTAGCGTGTGCCATCTCCGCAAGAACATGCAGCACCCATATTCAAGCCTGGAACAGGGAATGGAGGAAACTCACATGATGTACTCGCTGAGGTTATTTCTCCAGTTCCTCAGCCATGGGCGTTGTTATTGGAAGAATACAAGGGCATGTGCTCCGAACCTTCTGAGCTGTGTCCTGAATCTTTTGAGCTGCCCTCAATGATATCATCTGCTTTAATATAAGCCTCCCTTTCCCCTCTAATCTCAGCAGTCTTGCAGTGACTAGGAGACCTTAAGATTCACTCCCTTAGAAGACTAATACAGGGTGTAGCATGAAGGCAGCAGCCTTTTAAACTATAGGAGATACTGCCACCTTTCCTTCCACAGTCTGCTTCTTCTTGTTTTTCTCTCCCTAACTTTCTACTCTAACATACCCACTGCTGGGAGCTTGCTTGCAATGAAAGTTTGATGAGGGAGGGGGAAGGGCAGGAAAGTTCCCTGTGAAATACTGGTATTTCACACAGCATCAGATTTTTTTTACTGCCCTGAAGTGAAACATTTGGCTTCTGCAGAAGCTCAGTAGCATCACTACAGCAAAGGACTGAATTAGCTTCCACAACCATCTTCTTCCCCCTCCACCTTTAACTTCTCCTATATAACTGCAGGCAGTACATTATACCAAAAGGAGGGTTAGTACTATGCGACATCATGTTCCAGGAAGTGCTGGGGAGGCTGCATAGAGAGTGCCCCATGGCTCTGCCAGCAGGCACCATGCTTTTAAGTACGTTTTACAGTTTAAAAAAAGAAAAAGCACTCAGCCACCTCATAAAGCTAATTAAGGTATGTACAACTCTTGCACACTCTCCACACCCTCCCAAATTCCTCTGAAGTGCTATCCCTCTGAAAGGAGCCAGTTGGCTTGGGGAATTCTCTCTCCCCTTCCTCTCCATTTCCAATCTTCCTCTTCTCCCCCCACCCCCAATCCTGGTCTTTTGTTCTCATCTTTATACCATCCATAGCAAGTCTTGGGGAATTCTCAAGTGGGAAGGGTGGTGGGTAAGAGAAGTTCTGAACTGTATTTGACATTATACAAACAAGCAAGATGATATATTTTTCTCCTTCATGTCCTTCACTGGAAAAAGTGGATTCATATGCTTGCAGAGGAAAGAAACCAGGGCTATTTTGTTTGTCAGTTACCATTGTCCAGCAATTGAATGACAAGCTTTAATAAAAGCAGGAATTTATTTGCGGGGCAAGGGGAGATAAGTACTACTCACTCATACAATCCTATGTACATTTACTCATAAATAAATTCCATTATCTTCAGTGAGGCTTACTCCCAGGAAAGTGTACATAGGATTGCAGCCCAAGTTACTTTTGCAGGGATGTTTGCAGCCTAATCCTCTGCATGTTTACTCAGAAATAAGTCCTGGCTTGTGAACATGGTACTGCAGAGCTTAATAAACTGCCCACTCGATTCCACTCCACTAACCTGGCTACCCTTTCAGCCCAATCCTATGAATATTTTGCCATTTGTATTTTTTCTTTCTGCATGGACTCTACCTTCAATGGTAAGGGAAAGGGACTTGGTACATGCCCAGAGGTACTATTTCCATAACATAGCCCTAGTATTGAAAACAAACTCCTTGGCTGAATCCTAGTGAAGTAATGTTAAGTTATGGATAGAAGGAGACACTGAGAACTTGCACATGACAAGGAGGAAGAGGGGAGTAGCAAAAAAAGCCATCTGCTTTTTTTTATGCAGAGGTGCTGGAGGGTGGAAACATGAGGAAGGATAGTTGTGTGGAGGGGAACAGAATGTATGTGAGCTGGTTGTTGTTTTTCTTGCTTAATCCCTAAAAAGGGAATGCTGAGGTTTTAATGTCTGTGGGATATATTCCATCATTATTGTGTGAGGAGGGGGAAGCTGTAATAGCTCCGTGGTGAGAAAAAAAAACACATTCTGCATATGCTCAGAGTACCTCTACATTTCACTGTTATTTCTGCTAATGTTGGTGAAATGTAAAGTCTAGCAATTCTAAATTTGCATGTGTATATAGGTGTGTGTAGATAGATAGATAGATAGATAGATAGATAGATCATGCAAATCTGTATCTTGGGCCAAATGCCCCATATCTTTTAAGTATTTAGCAATGCCCCTGTCCTCAGCATTGCTCCTGTTATTGCCATTTACATTTTAAAACCAAAACTGGATCAAACAACCTCCAGTTTCACTTTTGTGGTCAAAATATTGATTTCAGTGGGATAGAATCACCTCCTGATAAACACTTTTATCGGGTGGATATGCATAATTTTCTATCTTCTTCAGTGCCATCATTGCCCTGCATTGCTGCTTCTGCTCTGGTGTCTATCCTACTCACCCGGCAGTGGCTGCCACCACTGCTGCTTTCCCTTCCTAAATTAATCATCATCCCTGTCCAACATGGATTATGTAGTGAACAGGATGACACCATGACATCACGTAGCCCAACAATGTTGAATCTCAGGCCTGCGGGCCAAATCCAGTCTGCCTGGGGTCCCAATCAAGCCCTCCAGAGTTCCCCAGATGACCACGCCCCCTTTCTCTGGCTCTACCTCTTTCCCCCAACCACTGGTAAGTTTGCTGTTTCCTAGCTTTTGCACAGTTTTTCCCCAATCTAAAAGGTTGGAATGCCTCTTCTCAGGCTTAGTTACTGGCAATAAGAGGTTTTTACTAAAATATGCTACTATTTTTCATGGGGTTGGCCCCACCTTTTTGCCACCTACGACTGGAATGTGGCCCCTGAGAGGTTCTCCAAAATTGAAAGCCCACAGGCTGAAAGAGGTTTGACATCCCTGACATTGCCTAACCAATCAGGGATCACAGCATGAGCAGGATGATGTTATTCTGTTTAATAGCCAATCAGGTTTGGCTACATGATCAGGTTTGACTACATGTAACTGAGGGTGATGGAAATAAATGGGCAGTGAGAGTGAGTCAAGGTAAAATCTACCAACAGGTGAATATTTCTCAAGGCACATCCAAACATCTTTGAAAAGGGAGATTTTTTTTTGACACTGCTGAGAATATTTGCCCCCAAAAAATGTGAGTAGTTTGAGCTCAGGTATTAAAAACCTTCCATTTGTCAATAACTTTACTCCTCTTATAGTTATTGACTATATAATCAATAACTATAGTTAGATATAATCAATAGTTAGATATAGTTAGATATAATCAATAACTATAGTTATAGTTGTTAGAGGCAAACTACATCTGCTTTTATGCCTCAGGTCTATTTTCATTGTAATGTTGTTTTTTGTTTTTATCAGGGCCGGCATCAGAGGTAGGCATGGTTGGGCACCTGCTGACGCCCCACAACCCTACAGGGGCCCACTGACAAGAGCCCCGTGGACTTGCTCCTCCTCTTCACTGTTGCAACCTGCATGTTCACCTATATCTTGCTCAGATCTAGACAATGCTGATGGTGAAAAGAAGGAGCAGTAGATGCCCCTGCCTAGTTGTTCACTGGCTTTCTGCCTGTCAAGCAACCACTAGCAACGATGAGAAAGAGGATGTGGAAAAATAGCACCTGGTGACAATGGTGGTGAGAAGGGAGCCCATTGTGGGTGTCCTGCCAAGAGCTCTCAAAAACCTGGCACGCACTCATTTTTATTCTATTATATTAGTGGCATATTTGGTTCTTGTTTGTTTCTTTCTTTCTTAGTTCGCTTGCTTATCATACTGGCATCTTAGGATGAAGGGCGGGTTAAAAATACTTTGGGTTTTTTTCTTTTCACATGAAAAGTCATGTGTATTTTCATGCATATTTTTTCCAAATGTATGCATCAATTGTATGCATCTTTGAAATGTACGTATTCTTCTCGCATTGATTAAAGCATTTTTGTGGGCATTTTTCAATAGCATGCATTTTTTTCATGAGCATTTTAAAAAGATATATGCTGTGAAATGCTATTTTTTGGTCTACAAATCACATAGCAAGGTTGGAAATGTATGGACCTTGACCACAGATTGTGTTCAAATCTGTGTTCAGTCTGGAAGGTACAAACTGGGTAAATCCTGATCAGAAACTAACTGAAACGAATGTCTTATACCTCTCTCTTCAGGATGCAAATGTTTCTGGAAGCCATGTGCTGTGACCAGGAAGCATAGGAAGTTGCCTTATACCAGGCTAAAGTATTTGTCCTTCTAGCCCGGTATTGCCTACTGTAACTGGCAGCAAGTCATGAGCTTAGATTTCTATTAATCGGACCTGCAGATTCTGTTGCAGAACAGCTTTTTCCAAGTCACGTGGATTCCGCAGACTTGCAGGGTGTTGGGGGAAGGGGGATTTGAGCTAATTCGCATTAGTGCAAGTGTGCATTAGTGCCAACGTGCACTTGCGCACTTGCACACTTGTATACTTGTGCACTAGTTAATGAGAATTAGCGCTAAGGTACAATAACCAATGTGCATTAGCACATTTGCGCTAATGTACATTAGCGCTAATACACATTAGCTCTAATGCGTACTAGCAGATGTAGAAAAATATGCTGGGGGGGGAAATCCAATTAATGAGTGGACAACAGAACAAAAGATGCCTGACAGTCTGTGAAACACAGACGGAACAGATTTAACAAAATCCGTGCATCCCTAATTGAACCTTTGGCGTTCTGCATGCAAAGCATGTGCTCTACCATTAAGCTATGTTGGGGGGGGGGGACCCACACACATTTCCCCTAATCCTAGATATCTTGGGGTGGTCATGGTGACTGTGATGATAACTCTTTGTTCGTGTGCTCAAAATCACTGTTTTTGCTTAGTTACTCTTTCTCACATGCTGGGATTGAGCCATGGCCCCTGGGAACAGCTTCCAGGGCTAAGCTCTGAGGAGCTTTGGCTCAAACGAAGTCCCGCACAGTGTCCTTCTTTGCAGGCAAGTTGTCCCCCTTCTCCAGGAAGGTGATGCGCAGCCATCTCGTGCAGTGCAGCCCACCAGGCCTCACAGTCCCGCCAACGCCGTAAGTAGGCTGAGAAATATGGGGAGAGAAAATGTCTAGCAGGGGATTCTTTATTTTTTTTCCCTCCCTTGCCTTTTAATAATGAGGCTTCTCCACAGAGACAGCATGAAATTGGCTGAAGACGTAATGATTCTTCACAACCTCAAGGCGGGTGGCCGTCCACCAGGGAGCCGTGCTCTCCTCATTTAGCTTGTTTATTGTTCAGGCCTAATTAAAATGTTACACTATCCTGCCTTTTACATCTTATTCCCAGCTAATGAATTCACCGCCGACTCGGAGCAATTTTAATAAAACGGCTCGGCACAAGCGGACGGGTCGGGGGGGGGAGTTTGGGAAGGGGGGTGAAATAGAAGAGGAAGAATGAAACAGCAATTATACAAGATAAGCATTAGATACTTGGATCAGAATTACCTCCCGGAGCAATCGGGAGGCTGCCCGCCGTGCCGCTGCCATAAATACATTGCAATCCATTTTATGATAATTGAAGTCATAACTGCAGCTTTTGGAGGTGGGTGGGATTTTTTTTTCCAATGCAGATTTAAAAAAACCATCAAGAGAGGTTTGGCCATTAAAGAGAGAGAGAGACATCAAAGCACATGCCTGCACCCTCCCTTACTGGGTCCATATGGAGGCAGCATATGGTGCTACGGAGAGGGGGGAGGCTTTAGGGAAGGATGCTTGTTTGAGTGGACATGCAGTCGAGAGCACCAAGGGGGGAACAGCATCAGAAGGGGGTGGGCAATCCAATCAGTTGCGCACTGCGTTGGCACATGAGATGTGGCTCTCGCTTTGACTTTGTCCAAGCAAGGGGCTGATGCCCATGAATAATTTTCTCAAAAGCCTGGATGTGATCATTGCGTGGTCATAATGAATGCATGGTGAGAGCAACCCTCACAAGCTTGTGGGGATCGTTACGCCCACAACTTCCATCCTAAAATGTAGAGAGAGTCATGTTCCACCATGTGTCACTGACCCTCACAGGACCTAGTTTGGGAAATGTGGAAAGAATGTCTACACACACACACACACTAATTAAAAACTAATTTAATTAGTTTGTCAAAACTTTGGGGGGGCTTCCCTTGAAATTCCTGAAATATTTCATCTGAGGACAAAAGGTCCTCCAACTTTGCCCCAGCTTTTGCTTTCAGCAAGATGTTATGGCAGCCCAGGGCTGTGCAGAACCCTGTGGAGACATTTTGCTGGTCTTATCCAAACTCTCTTTGTTATCCTCAGATGTTTTGCCTAATAAATTTACCTCATAAATTTACCTCATAAATTCATTTCAAATTTCATTTCAGGCAAAACATTGGTGGCTGCTCTAGTCTAGGAATGGGCAAATCTGTCAGTTTTGCTTTCTCCCATATCCAGATTTTTAAAATCTAACCTTCTTTCTCTCCCAAACACGAAGAACTTTGTGAATATTGCTAACTTCTTATAAGAAATGAACGGGGACAAACGTCTCACCATACCAGCCAAATTCAGTAAGTTCAGCTATTTCCAGCATGGAGAGGACCATGATGCACCTGCTGTGAACGGTGAGGAACCTATCTGGGGAAAAAAGAGAGGTGGCAACCCTAATTCATCATTGACACGGCTGAACACACAGCGATTCAAACCAAGGCTTCTAAGAGCTAAGTACTCAGTGCCCTGGGCCTGGATGGACAACTCTGTTTCAGTGTCTCCCACATTCAAATGTTTTTAATCTCAAATTCTTTTTATCCTGAATATGGAGAACTTTGCGAATTTTGGTAAATTCTTATCAAAACTAAACAAATGATATTCTAACCTGTCCCTATTCTATTCCCAGTGCTACTCAAAAGCCAACTTGGGAATCTCTGGTCAAAAGGGATACCAGTGGGTAGTGTTTACCCCAATTGCACCAAGACCATAGTTTTTTTAGGGTGCAATCCTACGCATGTTTAGACATGCTGACTGAGGAATGCTGGGAGTTCTAGGACTGTTTTCTTTCTAAATATGCATAGGGTTGCACCCATGATCTTTATTTTTGTAATGAGGCAATAATATAACAAAATTCTGAAAAAGTAAAATAAAACTGCCCGTAGTACGATGCCCTTTTATGAATTTATAGCATGGCATTGGCCACACTTGGAATTCTGCCTTGAGTTCTGGCAGGAGTCTGTATAGCTGGAAAATTGCAGCCAAAATGATCAGGGGACTGGAGCAGCTTCCCTGTGAGTAAATGCAAGAACATTTGTGTTTCTTAGTTTAGAAAAAAGTGATATTGGGGTGGGTGGGAGACACCTGATAAAGGGTTAGAAAATGCCTCATGGTGCTGAGAAAATAGACAGACAGACAGACAGACAGACAAGTTTATTGTCCCTCTCGCATAATACTAGAACAGCCTTCCCCAACCTGATGCCCTCCAGATGTGTTTGACTACAACTCCCATCATTCCCAGCCAGCATGGTCCAGCTTTCCCTCCAACTGACAATACCGGCACTGCTTCACAGCACAAGGTGCAGCCTGTCACCGTGTTGGAAAAGGCATTCTTTGTCTCCCTGCGTTGGTGGAGGACAAAAGAACGCTTCCTCTGCTGATCATCAGAACTACGTTTCCGGTCAGCCCCAGGAACCTGGCTAATATGGCTGTAGAATCCACCCCAATGCCAAGTTTCATTTTTAAAAGATGAGACATGGGGGCCAAAACTAGGGCTATGTGCCATTTCAGCCCGAGGCCCGAAGCCCAAGTAAAAGCGAGCTACTTCAGGCCACCTCCAAGGCGAAGCAGAGAGAGCACGAAGTGACCTGGAGCTGGTTGGGGGCTCTCCGAAGCGTTTCCGTGTGCTTCAGAGCTTCAGCACCCCAGCCCAGCCATGCCGGCACCTCTAGCTCCTTACCTGAGCCATCATCGTCATCATCACTGCCACTGCCTCCGTCGCCATTCCCTGCAACAAGAGCCGACATGACTCCAAGTCTCACGGGCTGGTGGCGGTGGCGGCAGCAAGGGGGGGAGGAGGAGGAGGAGGCAGAGGAGGCAGCAGCCACCGCCCAGGTCAAGAGCTGGGAGTTTGCACAGGGGCGTCAGTGAGCCCGAAGTGGGATTCAGCCGTCCGAATCCTGCTTTGGGTTTGGGGGCGAGTCAGGTCAGCCCCCCCCCCCCGAATCATCCCGAGCGGAATCAGGCTGATTCGGATTCCTAGAATCAGACACTCTCTGCTGATTCCCACTGGCCCCACACTGCAGGCTGGCATCAGTAGTAGGCATGGTTGGGCACCTGCCGAGGGCCCATGCCCCAACAGGGGCCCACTGGCAAGAGCCCCCCGGAGTTGTTCCTCCTCTTCACCATTGCAGCCTGCTGGTTCACCTGCCTTTCACTCCAGCCTAGACAATGGCAGTGGCGAGGAGGGGGAGCAGCAGATCCCACGGCCTCCTTGCTCACTGGCATTCTGCCTTCCCAGCAAGCAAGTCGTAGTGAGGAGGAGGAGCAAGAGCAGCTGTTGACAATGGCAAGAGAAGGCAGGCCCACTGAGGGAGGGGACCACTGAGGGTATCTTGCCCAAGGGCCCCACGAAACCTGGAGCTGGCACTGCCCACCCTTCCTGGAATGCTTTGGGACCAGCATAGTATTAGAGGGAGCCTCGACCATCTGTGAATTGGGCAGTGCTTTTAAAGAAAGTTTTAAACAGAAGCGGGGGAATGGAAAACCTTCAGCCGCCGTGTACGGCTAAGCAACGTAATCAGCTTCCTCAAAAAAGAAAGAAAGAAAAGAGCATCACCAAAATGTATCTTCCCCCACCCCACCCCAAGAAAGCAATAGAAATTTGGCCTTTGATTTTGTAGGGAGGGGGGATATTTTAGGAAACCTGGAGGGGGAGTTTCAGCCCAGCCCTAGAAGAAATCTATGCTGAACAATTTTCAAAGGAAATTAGAAATAGAGTGGAATACTTGTTTGCCCTCAAATCAGCACTGAAGACAGGATAAGAAGTTTTACATTACTAGAGTGGGAAGTCATACTGAAGCCTAGTTCAGACACCCAGTAGCCCCCCACCCCACCCATCTAATCTCCTGCAGGGTTGCATAGGCTTGCTAGAGATGTCGGGGGGGAGGGGGAACTCATGAGCCATTACCCACTCTGTGAACAAGTGCTTCTTCCACAATATTTCATTTTCTTTACTATATTTTTAAACTGCCCAATAACCTAAGTTCTCTGGGCATATGGCTACCACAATGTACACAGACCTTGCAATTAAAACAAATGGGGGTGGGCCAATGTGGAGGCTGTGGCTCCATACAATCAGTGCCTAGTCCACACAGTGTTCGGTGGGCTGTGGGGCTAGCAGAAGCCCTACGCCTTTTCCACAAGTGATGGCATGACCATCGTTAAACATCCAAAATGTGCAAATCTCAGGGGGGGAAATGTCCTAATTTTAAGAACAATTAGGTTGGTTTTGGAATCTGCTTCTGCAGGAGTTTTCATCTTTCTTCTCTACATTGTAGAGTCTACAAGGACATTCAGGATATAGCCACACTTAAGCTGGTTTAACAGTCATTTCCAGGGATATGGGGGAAATATCGGGGGGGGGGAGCCTAGGGAGAATTCTCAGTACCTCACCAATCTACAGTTCCTAACATTCTTTGAGGAAAGATATGACAGTTATGACCTAACACCAATATAAGTCTGTGGAGATAAAGGCAGGCTCCTTCCTATGCCTACCATACCTGAACATCCTGGTCCTTTTGATAGTTTCTCTACAATCAGCACTGCCAAGGAACATGGCCCCTGTTCATTTCTGTCATATGATGAGAGAACAGTTGCTATTTTCTGAGATGTGGGTGATGTTTTTAAGGGAGATATGAACATAGCCTCCACCACAGAAAGCAATTGGATAATTTTACCACAGAAGGGACAGCCATCTGGCCAGGGCCCTGCTCTACAGTGTACTTAGCACAATCATTAATCCAGACCTGCCCAAATGGATCATTCAGCCTCTGGAGGGGGTGCGGGGACTCTAACTTAGGCATACTCTCCCAAATTGCACATTTCAAAACTACATCTGCACAGTAGAAATATAATGTATCCACACACGAAAAGGAAGCAGCACCCAAGAGGCCAAAACAACATCACCTAGATTCCTAAGTACACACACACACACACACATACACACAGCCTAGGTTCTGGCTGAAATGGTAAACCTCTATCTGAGCTGTAAAACATTAGACAGCAGGAGGGGCACTCACACGACTCCTCCATTCAAAAAATAAAACAAGCAAACAATATGGAATAGTATGGAGAATCCGAAGTTAGAATCCTTCTCCTTGACATCTAGTTTTCTATGAGATGTATGTGTATACACGCGCACGCGCACACGCACGCACACACACACACGAATATTCGGTTGTTGGAACCCTCACCTGCATTCTGAAGCAATAGAACAGGTTTGCCTGTTCATCACCTGCTAGAGCCTTATTTATCATCTTATTTGAGCATCTGCAGACCCATCCTCCTCCATTCCATCTCAAGATGGTGATTGTACAGACACCATGACTTCAACAAGTCAACCTTTCCCCCACCTCCCTTACCCCTCCCATCCCCAGCCCACTTTTTGTAACTTCTTGCCTGATAAAGAGACCTGGAGATCTTGAAATCTTGCATTCTTTTTTTCCCCTTTTTTTTGCAATCATAGAATAGTAGGGTTGGAAGGGGCCTATAAGACCATCGAGTCCAACCCCCTGCTCGATGCAGGAATCTAAGTCAAAGCATCCCTGACAGAGGGCTGTCCAGCTTCACCTTGAATGCCTCCGGTGTGGGAGAGCCCACTACCTCCCTAGGTAATGGGTTCCATTGTTCGGTTTTGGTTGGCCTAATAAAAGCATTACACTCTGTGAATTTTGTAATTCAGGCAACAAGAGTTTGACAGGAAAGCCACCTACTGGTGACTGCAAATACAATGTAACCACATAGTGAGAAACTGCATTGTCTGAAACCCCCATCATCCAGCTTTGACCATTGATAACCTACCATATATCTCAATGTCATGGAAAACTTCAGGATCCAGAGTGGTGCTGTAGACAGTGTGTCTGACATGGAACAGGGAAACCCAGCTTCAGATCCCCACTCAGCCATGAAGCTGATCTTGAGGCAGTCACTCTCAGTCCTTCAGCTGAACCTACCTCGCAGGATTGTTGTGATGATTCAAAAAGGGGATGTGGGGAGACCAAGTATGAGCTCTCTCAAGGAAGGGCAGTTTCAAAATTAAATACAGGGTTTCGCTGATTATGCCCCCCCCCCCCGAACAATTTAAGGAATTGTTCAAAATGCTAGAATCACAGAAATGTTCGTGACAAATGGTTTGCACACACACAAAAAATTACTGAGCACATCTTGCCCAGGGTTCTGGGTCAGCATGGGCAAGCATCTGCCGAGGGACCAGGGGCTCAAAAGGGCCCACCCAGCCTAGCTCAGCCTGGCCCAGCCTTGACCTGACCTTGCCACAGCTGCTGGGGGGCGGTGGGAACTGGCAGCAGCAGGGGGCAGCAGTGGCTCTAGTGCTGTGTAAGTGGGGGGCCCATCAACAGCACTATTGTCAAGGGCCCACTGGCCTTGGAGCACAGCACATTGTCCTGGCAGTCTAGCGAAGCTGCCTCCTCTTTCAACAAAATGCAGGAATCTTTGAATTGGAGCAGCATTCCATACAGGCAATACTGTACCCAGTGCTAACTGCTAACTAGATTCCAGATTAAAGCCTTCACTGCCTTTGATAGTGAGGGTTGGTTAACTCCCTCAGTGCCTTTATGGAAGAGACCAGAACTCAAATGCACTCCTCTATAGCTACATCTTAGCTATATAAGCTTAGCTTAGCTTAGCTTAGCTTAGCTTCGATGGGCTCCAGACATAATTTCGAGGCATGAATTTAGTGAGTAAGGCAACCATCCTTCCACTGAGTCTGAGAAGGTGACATGGCGTTGAAAAGCAAGCCAAAGCAAAAGGGCACAAGGAGTGGAATTCGAACATTGTTAGGACGCTGACCGTGTAAATTACAACAAGAGTAAAACAGGTTGCATTGTGCGAGCCCAGTTTGAGAATGATGTAGCTAAGACCTGCTACTTGGATTGCAGATGATCGACACATGCAGCAGAATCAGCTGGTGGAAGTTTTCTTGGAATGTCTCATTCAGTCTACAGGTGGAAGATCATACATTTCAGTGCTCTCCCACCAAAACACAACACCCTCAATGAGACTGCACGTGGAGAACTGGCATAGAAAAGAGAAGAGTTATAGACTAGCTTTTTTGATAGCTTCCTAGTTTTCTGAGCACTGGAGGCGTTTTTGAATGGTAGTTCGGGTGGGGGCAGAGCATTCAAATGTGAGATCCCCCACCTGTCGCCAGCAGCAATACAGTTCAGAAAAAAACCTGTAACACAGGAGGATGCCACAGGGTGTAGATCCAACCTTAGCCTTCTCTCTGGCCTTTATGGAGGCATCAGGTTATACCTCTGTAAGAAATAAGGCCCTAAAAATTTTACTACGATGTAGGGGGAAAAAACCCAAAAAACTATCTCAGCAAGAACATTCAGATAAAATAGATTGTAAGACCCAACATAACCCAGGCAAAGTGGATATCAGCCTTCCCCAACTTGCTGCCCTCTAGGTGTTTGGGATTACAACTCCCATCTTTCCTGACCAATCACCCTGTTGCCTGGGGATGATGGGAGCTGAAGTCCAAAGCATCTGGAGGGCAGCACGTTGGGGAAGATTTGTATTAGCAGAACTGGAAGTGGATGTTTGGAATGCACAATAGGTAAAGAGTCAACATAGATTAGACTGACTAACAGGTGTTATTACCTAGTGGTTACAGGCTGTGGTGTTCTGCCCTCTTCTCCTGCAGAACTCCTCTCTTGTACGGCTAACTGGAATGTGTTATCTAGAGTAGAGCATGGCTAACAAGCAATATTGTTTATCATTTGTTTGAAGACCCCATATGGTATAGTAGTTTGAACATTGGGCTGGGACTCGGGAGATCTGGGTTCTCATCCCCACTTGGCCCTGAAACTCCCTGGGTGACTTTGGGCCAGTCACTGACTCTCAGCCTAGCCCACCTTACAGGGCTGTTGTGAGGATAAAAATGGAGAGGAGGGCCATGTAAGCCACCTTGGGTTCCTCACAAAAGGGAAAAAGCTGAGATATAAATGCAATAATAAATAAAAATGAATAAATGAAATATATAGACTCGTCAGTGTGCAAGAGAGGCAGCATGGGTTGGACTTGTTCTGGGGAGACCGGAGTTCAAATCCACACTTAGCTATGAAGCTCCCTGGGTGAGCTTTAGCCTAATGCAACTCACAGCATTTTTGGTAGAAAGCATGTATATAGCCCTGACCTTAGTGAAGGAAAGGTGGGGGAAAATGCAGTAGTAGCAGTTGCAGTCGTTGTTGTAGTAGTAGTAGTAGTAGTACAAAGCGCAAAAGTTCCTGTTCAACAGACTTCGAATCCTCACTAGATGGTAAAATCAGTGGCAGTGAGAGAAGTCAAGGATTCGCCCTCAGCATTGTTCTAGAGTAGGCAGCAGTGGAGCTGTGAGAAGCATTGTTCAAGAAAGGCTCTGTGGAAGAAGCGGCACTTGAAGGAAGCAACTTGATGAATATCATTGCTCTCTGAAGATCCTTGCTTTAAGAGCATTTGAAGGCTGGTGGCTACTAGCTATTGCATATACATCACCCACTTTCGAGAGCGGCGGGGGGAGCTGAAGGAAACAGTCTGTGCAGAGCTTCTGGGTGGATTGTGCCCCTTAATTTGGTTTCACTCATTTTCCTTTTGTGCTACAATGCCAGTGCACTGGCTATGAAGACTTCTTTCACACCCATTTACACACACACCCACTCAACACAACACTATTAACACATCAACAGACAATCACTGTGGCCTCATTCAACAATGTATGAAAGTTGATCCAGCAGCACAAAACTCCATTGTGCGGTTATTTATTTATTGTTTGTGTGTTTATTAATAATGCATACATAATGTTAATACAATAAAATCTCTAAGCAGTTTACTGGTTCTTTAATTGTCTGCAGGTGATATTATGGATTAACTTTGCTGCAGTGAACACTCCCCATGAAACCTGCTTTTTCGGTGCAGCTTTTGGTTCAATCCCCTACTTCCCAGACTACTGCCACAAAGCCTGTACCCAAGCCTACACATGCATTGTTGTTGTTTTGTTTTGTTTTTAAGTTTTAAAAGTAGCAGCACTAATTTAAAATAGTTTTTAAAAACAAAAGGCATGTATCCCACCAACTAAAACATGGGGAAAGATATATATCATTAAAAATAAAATAAGCAACAGTTAAAAGCTCTTCTCAAAGGCCTGGGAGAATAAAAAGGTCACCAAAAGTAAGTGCCAGACAGACCGGGGTGGGGGGATTCCACAATTTGGGAGCCAACACAAAAAAGGCCTGGTCACAAGTAGACGCCCACCAAATCTCAGGATGTGATGACACTTGGAGCAGGGCCTCAGATGATGATCTCAGGGCATGGGCAGGAACATAAGGGAAGAGGCAGAACTGAAACCATTGCATATTGCTTCTCTGTTTACCTCTGTCTCCTCTTCTCTCCTCTGCCTCTGTTATGTGGCAAATTTTGGAGCTTTTCTATACAAGGCTGTTAATCCACTGTGTCTACTTTCAGTTTTGTCACAGATCTGAGATCTGAGCACTACACGAAGAGCAAATGCTTTTCTGCTTTCCACTATATAACCGCTAGGTGGTGCTGTGGTATAGCAGAGAAGCACAAATACACAAGTGGAAATAGCATTTTCTTTCCATTTCAGAAATAATCCCACATTTTCCTTCCTCTAAAAATACTCACCGAAGCTACTGTTTAAAAGCAGAAGCGAACTGGAGGATCACAACATTGTCTAAAGAAGCTGTAAGCAGCCATGAATAGGGAATGAGGAATGCACAATAAATGCCTCATGTAGAAAAGATCTCAGATTGTATGTTCATTGAGGCAGGGACTTACTCTGTAAAGCACCATGCACACTGATGGCACTAGCTACTTAGCTAGCTGAACAAATAAATAACTCCAGTTAAAAGAGCAAGATACTGGGGCAGGTTGCAGTAGCCTACACAGGCTTCATGTTTATGGTGGATATTTTGGCTTCCATACAATCCTGTAATAGTACAGCAGATAAGCAATGCATTATTCAAATCAGTTCCTGAGAATTAGGGATGGAGAGAAATTCATTCAGTTCACATTTCAATGCGAATATGCCTCATTTCCCCCTTCATGGATCACTGCCTTGTTGTGGCGAAGGGGCTTGCGTAACTCAGTGAAGCCATAAGCTATGCCGTGCAGGGCCACCTAAGATGGACAGGTCATGGCAGAGAGTTCTGACAAAATGTGGTCCACTGGAGAAGGAAATGGCAACCCGCTCCAGTATTCTTGCCAAGAAAACCCCATGGAACGTATCACAAGGCTAAAAGAGATGACACCGGAAGATGAGCCCCTCAGGTCGGAAGGTGTCCAATATACTACTGGGGAAGAGCAGAGGGTATTTCCAAGTAGCTCCAGAAAGAGTGAAGCAGCTGGGCCAAAGCCGAAAGGACACTCAGCTGTGGATGTGTCTGGTGGTGAAAAGAAAATCCAATGCTGTAAAGAACAATATTGTTTAGGAACCTGAAATGTCAGATCAATGAATCAAGGTACGTTGGAGGTGGTCAAACATGAGATGGCAAGATTGAACATCGACATCTTGGGAATCAGCAAACTAAAATGGACAGGCATGGGCGAATTTAATTCAGGTGACCATCATATCTACTATTGTGGGCAAGAATCCCTTAGAAGAAATGGAGTAGCACTCATAGTCAACAAAAGGGTGGGAAAAGCATTACAGGGGTACAATCTTAAAAACGATAGAATGATCTCAGTACGAATCCAAGGCAAACCATTCAACATCACAGTAATTCAAGTCTATGCCCCAACCACTGATGCCGAAGAAGCTGAGGTTGATCGGTTCTATGAAGACCTACAACACCTTCTAGAACTAACACCAAAAAAAGATGTCCTCTTCATCATAGGGGATTGGAATGCTAAAGTAGGAAGTCAAGAAATCACCGGGATAACAGGCAGGCATGGTCTTGGTGTACAAAATGAAGCAGGACAAAAGATAATAGAGTTTTGCCAAGAGAACACGCTGATCATAGCAAACACTCTTTTCCAACAGCACAAGAGACAACTCTACACATGGACATCACCAGATGGTCAATATCGAAATCAGATTGATTATGTCCTTTGCAGCCAAAGATGGAGAAGCTCTATACAGTCAGTAAAAACAAAACCTGGAGCTGACTGTGGCTCAGATCATGAGCTTCTTGTTGCAAAATTTCGGCTTAAATTGAAGAACGTAGGGAAAACCACTAAACCATTCAGGTATGACCTAAATCATATCCCTCATGAATACACAGTGGAGGTGAGGAATAGATTTCAGGGATTAGACCTGATAGACAGAGTGCCTGAGGAACTATGGACGGAGGTCCGTAACATTGTTCAGGAGGCAGCAACGAAATCCGTCCCAAAGAAAAAGAAATGCAAGAAAGCCAAGTGGCTGTCTGATGAGGCTTTACAAGTAGCTGAGCAAAGAAGGGAAGCGAAAAGCAAGGGAGAAAGGGGAAGATATATCCAACTGAATGCAGAGTTCCAGAGAATAGCAAGGAGAGACAAGAAGGCCTTCTTAAATGAACAATGCAAAGAAATCGAGGGAAAAAACAGAATGGGAAAGACTAGAGATCTCTTCAAGAAAATTGGAGATCTCAAGGGAACGTTTTGTGCAAAGACTGGCATGATAAAGGACAAAGGAGGCAGGGTCCTAACAGAAGCAGATGAGATTAAGAAGAGGTGGAAAGAATACACAGAAGAACTATACAGGAAAGATCTGAATGTCCCTGATAGCCATGATAGTGCGGTCACTGAACTTGAGCCGGACATCCTAGAAAGTGAAGTCAAGTGGGCCTTAGGAAGCATTACTAACAACAAAGCTAGCAGAGATGACAGTATTCCAGCTGAGATATTTAAAATCCTAAAAGATGATGCTGTTAAAGTGCTGCATTCAATATGCCAACAAATTTGGAACACTCAGCAATGGCCGCAAGACTGGAAAAGGTCAGTTTACATTCCAATTCCAAAGAAGGGCAACGCCAAAGAGTGTTCAAACTACTGCACAATTGCGCTCATTTCACATGCCAGCAAGGTGATGCTCAAAATCCTACAAGCTAGGCTTCAGCAGTATGCGAACCGAGAACTACCGGAAGTACAAGCTGGGTTTCGAAGAGGCAGAGGAACTAGAGATCAAATCGCCAACATTCGCTGGATCATGGAGAAAGCAAGAGAATTCCAGAAAAACATCTATTTCTGCTTCATTGACTACGCGAAAGCCTTTGATTGTGTGGATCACAACAAACTGTGGCAAATTCTTAAAGTGATGGGAGTACCAGACCACCTTACCTGTCTCCTGAGAAACCTGTACGAGGGTCAAGAAGCAACAGTAAGAACCAGACATGGAACAACCGAGTGGTTCAAAATTGGGAAAGGAGTACGACAAGACTGCATATTGTCACCCTGCTTATTTAATTTATATGCAGAGTACATCATGAGAAACGCCGGGTTGGATGAATCAGAGGTCGGAATTAAGATTGCTGGGAGAATTATCAACAACCTCCAATATGCAGATGATACCACCCTAATGGCAGAAAGTGAAGAGGATCTCAAGAGCCTCTTGTTGAGGGTGAAAGAGGAGAGTGCAAAAGCTGGTTTGAAACTCAACATTAAAAAAACTAAGATCATGGCATCTGGCCCCATCACTTCCTGGCATATAGAAGGGGAAGAAATGGCAGCAGTGACAGATTTTACTTTCTTGGGCTCCAAGATCACCGCAGACGGTGACTGTAGCCATGAAATTAAAAGATGCTTGCTCCTTGGGAGGAAAGCTATGGCAAACCTACACAGCATAGTAAGAAGCAGAGACATCACCTTGCCGACAAAGGTCCGTCTAATCAAAGCTATGGTTTTCCCAGTAGTAATGTATGGCTGTGAGAGCTGGACTATAAGGAAGGCTGAGCACCAAAGAATTGATGCTTTCGAACTGTGGTGCTGGAGAAGACTCTTACGAGTCTCCTGGACTGCAAGGAGTTCAAATCAGTCCATACTAAAGGAAATCAACCCTGAGTGCTCATTGGAAGGACAGATACTGAAGCTGAAGCTCAAATATTTTGGCCACCTAATGCGAAGAGAAAACTCCCTGGAAAAGACCCTGATGCTGGGAAAGACTGAAGGCAAAAGGAGAAGGGGGCGGCAGAGGATGAGATGGCTAGATAGCATCACCGATGCAATGAATATGAACTTGAGCACATTCCGGGAGAGAGCGCAGGACAGGAAGGCCTGGCGTGCTATGGTCCATGGGGTCACGAAGAGTCGGACACGACTGAACGACTGAACAACAACAACATACCTCATTTCACACTTTCAAACCTATATGCAAACCAAAATTCAGTTATCCTTCAAAATTTGAACTTCTTTGAATATTGCAACGGAGTTCTCTGATCAAAAAATGCATACAAAAATTTGTATATTGGGGGAAAGTACTCCCCAAAATGTTTATATTGGTGAACATAACATTAAAATGCATTATAATTGGGAGAATTGCTTGCAAAAATATTAGGCAAAATTGCATATAAACATATTTTTATACTGCCTGTCATCTTACAATACCAGGGTGGTATACCAAACGTAATTTTAAAAACTAATTCAAGATACAATTACAATCCAATAAAACCCCACATCAGCTAGAATAATAAAAGGCAAGATATATGTAAAATAGAGAGCTCACATCAACCAGTGTAAGATAAACCAGCTTAAAATTCCTGGACAAATACATATATATTTAGATCTGGTGCCAGTCACCCCTCCATGGGAAGGGTGTTCCACAATCAGAGCAACACAACAGAGAAGGGCTCTCTTCCTTGGCATCATGTGGGGTACTTGGAGAACAGCCTGCCTTGATGACCTTAAAGCCTGGGCAGGCTGATCTAGGAAGAGTTGCTCCATTAGATTAGCTCCCATGTATAGCTATGCGATAGCTAGTAACCACCAGCTATCCAAGGCTCTTAAGCAAGAACCAGCCAATGGCAACAGTATTCAAAAGTAAAAAGCCATCTTTTTACACAGCAAGCAACCACATGCCTCCTGGTCACCCTTAAAATTCACCTCAACTCAGACTGTGGCTGCATGCACATCTCAAGCAGAATCGCATCCATGTTCCCTATTTGGAGGTGGGTTTATCCAGTTCTGTCATGTAGGTAGTTTAGGGTGCAATCCTATGCATGTTTAAACAGAAAAAAGGTCCTACAACTCCCAGCATTCCCCAGCTAACATAGCTGGCTGGGGAATGCTGGGAGTTGTAGGACTTTTTTCTGTCTAAACATGAATGGGATTGTGCCTTTAGTCACGCAACAAGCAAGTGTTGGCCAACCAGTGGTGATCCTTGGGCCCCATGCAACCCAGAAAACAATTGTTTCCCCCTCCTCCCAATAGCCCTATCAAATTAAAATCAAGGCATTGTTGTTGATAACGATAATGCCACATTTTGCTTCTGGATAATGCCACGTTTTGCTTTTCTTTAAAAAAGACAGCTTTTTAAAGAAAGAGGGCTGTTCTGAAAGAAATAATAAACAAGCACACATATTCCACACTTATGCAATCCTCCAGCCGCAGCAGAGCAACAGTGCTCCACAATGGCGAAGCCTTCACTGCGAGGAAGCGCTGGCTTTATGTGAGAGTCAAACCACCCAGAAAGATTCACAATGTACCCTTCCAGCCTCTTCACCACTGTCTGGCAAACAGAGTGGTTTTCCCCTCCCTCCCCAGAAGGGGAAGGGCCAGGGTCATAGCTCAGTGGGTAGAGCACATGCCTTGCATGAAGAAGGCTCAATCCCTGGTATCTCCTTGTAGAGCTGGGAGAAACTCCTCCTGCCTGCAACCCTGGAAAGCAGCCAGCATAGACAGAACTGAGCTAGATGGTCTGACTCAGTATAAGGCAGCTTTGCATGAACAGAGAAGATGGCCATCCTTGTCACTGAGGGCAGGGCTCCTGCTCTTTGTGTATGAAGGGAGAGATTTGGCTGGTGGCAGTTTTCTCTTCAGGAGCCATAACAAGTTGCACCTGCCAAAGATTTTTATTTATTTATTTATTCCATTTACATCCTCTTTCCCCCAAGGAGGTCAAGGCAATATAAATCCCCCCTCAGTTATCCTCCCCACAACCCTGTGAGGTAGATTAGGCAGAGATATAGTGCCTGGCCCAATGGCACCAAATAAGCTTCATGGCTGAATAGAGATTTAATCCAGGTTCTCCCCACTCCTAATCCCACACTCTAATCCAGACTTCCCCAACACATCTGGTGCCAGCCAGATGTGCTGGACACTAGCCATGCTAGTTGGGGATGATGGGAGTTGTAGTTTAGCACACCTGCAGGAGAGCAGATTGGAGAAGACTGCTCTAACCACTACACCATGGCGCTGCTCTCTTCTATACAACTGTTAACAGTTCAGGAGCCCCTTCCTTCCTGTGTTGCAGGGGTGCTGAACCTCTTTCAGCCCAAGGGCCAAATTCCATTTTGGAGAAGCTCTCAGGGGCTGCATTCCAGTGGTGGGCGGGGCCAAAGGAAAAAAGGGGCCGGGCCAAAATACCAAAAGTACCAACATATTGTAGCTTAAGGCTCTTACTGCCAATACCTAACCTTAGGAGAGGTATTGTGACCTTTTCAACTGGGAGAAAGATTACACAAGAGCCAGGAAATGATTGGTGGTCAGGGGGAAGGAGGTGGGACCAGGGGAAAGGGGTGTGGCATCAATTGGAACCCATGGAGGGCCGGATTTGGCCCCCTGGCCTGAAGTTCTGCACCCCAGCTGTATTGCTTCTGGCTCCCTGCCAAAGGCAGGTCAAAGCCTGAGAATGGCAATAGGTCCATTTCTCTTCCTCGCCTCCTTTCTCTCTCTCTCTCTCTCTCTCTCTCTGTCTCTCTCTCTCTCTCTTCCACTCCTTTTCCCTCCCTTGATTCCTCCCCCTCGCCACACACACACACACACACACACACTTCCAGTTTCCTCCCTCAAATCTTCCTGCAGCTTCTGGCAGCCCAAGCAGCTGGGAGCGAGTGTGCGAAGTGCACGCCTTTGTGCTGGGATGATTGATGCTGACACTATAACGGCAGACACACTGCAGTCCATCACTGCAGTCCCCCTGATTAAAATTCTGCTCCGGCCCCCACTGCAGTACTCCACAAATGGAATATTCTACATAATTTCCGAAAATGCTTCTTTTTATCACCCATTTCTCCTCTATCAGATGACACCCAGATTGATGGGAGATGACTCGTCTGACATCTCCCCGGTTTTACAGGCCCAGATTTACCACCCCCGTTAACCGCTTTATTGCCGGCGATCCAAACCGACTGCTAATATGTTCTCTGGGTGCCGGCGCAGGTGTTGACTCACAGAAAAGAGGCGGGCAAGGAGGTAGAGCTGGAGGAACAGGGTTGAAAAAAGGGCCACCTTAGAGGAGGCAGATTGGGGGGAAGCCAACTGGTTTAATGGGGAAGGGTGGGGTTGTTTCACAAGGCTCATCAACCTTGTTTCTGGCTCCCGTTTTAATCACAAAGAGAAGCAGAATGGAAGGAACGGACTAAGGGCCCCTCTGCATTGTCTCAAGACACCATTTCACTATTTTAGCACAAAGCACTTGGCAGCACTTGGCGAATTTTCACGGCCTTTCGCGCTGTCATCCATTCATGGCACATCTACACACACGCACACAGATTTAATCTCACTGCCTAATCTCACTAATTGAATCTCACATTTAAATCTCACTGCCTTTCCTGAAGCTCTGCCATCCGTTCATGGCGCATCTCCGTACACACACGTACGCATTCATTGCCTGCGCCCCCACGGCCTTGGATCTCCTTTCAGAACTGAAAGAGGGACCAGCGTTGCTCCCTTGGGTGACAGGAGCCCCGCCGGCAGAGATCACTGTCACCGGATAGAGTGCAGGTATTTTGCCCCACCACAGCTTTGATCCCAAGCCACGTCATTCGTTTATATGCAACAAAAAACAAGGGGGCACACTCAGCGAAACCTGCTCCCTGTTCCTCTTGCCCCCATCACTCTGTGCCAGTACCAGGCTTTGTGGGGCTCCTGGGCAAGGCACCCTCAGTGGGCCCCCTCCCTCAGTGAGTCTGGCTCGTCACCAGCTGCTCTTGCTCCTCCTCTGTCTCATCCTTGCTACCACTTGCTGGCTTGACAGGCCGAGAGCCGGGGAGCAAGGGGGCAGCGGCATCTCCTGCTCCTCCTCCCCACCACTCCCCACCACTGTTGCCTGGGCCAGAGCGAGAGGCAGGCGAGCCAGCGGGCTGCAGTGGTGAAGAGGGGGAGCAACTCCAGAAGGCTCCTGTCAGTGGCCCCCTGGTGGGGTGTGGGCCCTCGGCAGGTGCCCAGCCATGCCTACCCTTGACACTGGCCCTGACACCTCCTAATACCCTAGAGATACCTGTGCTCCTCTGGAATTAATTTAATGGGCAGCTTACACTACAGTTTACGTTGGTTAACTGGTGGTGCTTCAGTTTAGGGACAAACACAGTGCCGGCTCCAGGTTTCGGAGGGCCCGTGGGCAAGGCCCCCTCCACGGCCCCCTCCCTCAGTGAGCCCGCCTTCTCGCCACCATTGTCGCCAGCTGCTCTTGCTCCTCGTCCTTCTTCTCATCTTTCCTTCCACTTGCTGGCTTGACAGGCAGAGAGCCAGGGGGCAGGCAGGCCGCAGCATCTCCTGCTCCTCCTTCCCACCACCACCACTGTCTGCGCCAGAGCATGAGGTGGGTGAACAAACAAGCTGCAGTGGTGAAGAGGAAGAGCAACTCCAGGGGGCTGTTCTGGGGGCGTTGGCCCTTGGCAGGTGCCCAACTTTGCCTACCCCTGCCATCACCAGCCTTTAAGAATCAAGCCCATATAGCCCCACTTCTTCATCTGAATAGCCCCATCCTGGACTCTGTTTCTTGGTCACACTTGAATGTGACAGAATGTTAGGCAAGCGGGCTGGAATGTTGGGAAGTGGCTTCTGTTAATCTCTAAATTACCATGAGGCATATAGGCGAGAAGGGAGGCTCTTAGATTGGCATGGCACAAGGAACACAGAAACTATATGACTGGTCTATTCTGAATCTTTGGAATTGAGAAATGAGCCTTTTGCAGGGATGGGGGTGGTGGGAATTCGTTTGGTTCACACTTTAATGTGAACTTACCTAATTTCAGACTTTTGAACCAATATACAAAGGAAAACCTTGTTATCCTTCTAAATTCACACTTCTCCAAATTTTGCAATGGCGTTCCCCGATTAAAAAAAAAAGAGGGTACAAAAGTTGCATAAGTTAGGGGAAACCGCATATATAGGCGCATATAATAGTGCAAGTAATGTTCAATATTAGGAAAATTGTTTGCAAAAAAGTGTATATGAGGCAACATTGTGTACAAAAATGCATGTATCAGGAAAAATGTATACAAATTTTCATCTGAACTTTTTTTTTTAAATCTCAAAATCTGGTACAAGCCCAATTTAAGATTGGAAAAGTGAGAAACGGAAATGGAAATGGAGAGATTCCTCCATCCCTAGCCTTTTAATATGCTTACTGTAGATACACACTACAACAGTGCATGTCTTTTGTGCAGACACCACCTCAAGGAACCTGTGCATATACTGTATACACTATACCAGTGGTATGCCTTGGTGCACATATCAGACCCTGCCACTCAGATGGACATGTCTATCAACATCTCATTTACACAATCTTAGAACCATGCAAAGCACACATGCACAAAATACATATCAGTGCACACATAAGACACACATGTGGGCATCAAACCACCAATGTGGCCAAATCATGCACTGCCGCTTATGCAGATGCTTTCATGCTCCCGCACCAGCTGAGAGCGCTCACTAGTTCCTCAGAAGGTTCCAAAAGAATTAATCATAATTATGATGAGCCAATTAATTTTATTGCAGATTAATAATGTAGATTTTTAATTGGAGCTGTTCCCTGTGAAGGTGTATTCTGGCAATAGATAGATAGATAGATAGATAGATAGATAGATGATAGATGGATAGATAGATAGATAGATAGATAGAATATGAAACAGACAGAGAGAAAGAGAGATCCAAACAATGCATTTAGTACTTCTTTCACAAAAGGTAGGGTCAAGAAGTCCTCAAATATAAAGAGAATTTGGCTTTTTCATTGGAAGGGGTGGGGGGAAGGATGTCAAGTGTGCCAAATTGAACAGGTCAATGTTTTTGGTTTCTGTGTGTGAATTGCCAGTTGGAGGCCTTAGATGCCACAACGCCACCTTAATAAAATGTCACCTATTTCCTCAATATATCACCTTCAAGGAATTTTAAACTGGATGCAGATCTCAGCTGCTTTTCTGTTTAACTTTCTAGTCCTTATGGTTGTAGGAATAAACCTGAGGATGCATGAGCAATGCCTGACATTATCTCCAAGGCTTGTGCATGTGCAGAACTCTAAAGGATCTGTCCGAGGTGCTGGACCCTATCCCCGAAATAGGTTCCGCACCTTGGATAGCTCCTTTAGAGTTCTGGCTGCTTCTGGCTGAAACCCACAATGGACCACAGCCCCACTGAAATCGGAGCCACCCGCCTCCACCGCTCTGAGGCTCAAAGATCTTTAGGGACGTGCACGGGTAAATGCTGAGGAGCATGTGCAGGCTTTGCATGCAGAAGGTCCCAGGTTTGATCCCTGGCATCTCCAGTCCAAAAAAGATCAGATAGCATGTCATCTGCCTGAGTCCCTGGACCCCTCAGAGCAGACAATACTAAGCTGGATGGACAAATCGTCTGACCTATAAGGAATGTTCGTATGCGCTCTCTGATCCTGAATTGATTCCTGCCTGTCTTCTCCATGCTCCTTTTCTGGGCCACCCCCTGGACTCACCGGACCATGACTCTTCTGATAATGTCCTTGGGAAAGCCACAGTTGGTGAGGGCCATCGCTCAGTAGCAGAGCACATGCTTTGCATGCAGAAGGTTGCCAGTTCGATCCCCAGTATCAGGGCCAGTGCCAAAGGTAGGCATGGTTGAGCACCTGCCGAGGGCCCACGCCCCAGCAGGGGCCCACTGACCAGAGCCCCCTGGACTTGCCCCTCCTCGTCACCATCGCAAACTGCTGGCTCAGCTGATTCTCCATCTGGCCCAGACAACAGTGGTGGTGAGGAGGAGGAGCAGAGGCGACTGCCTGCTTGCTCACGGGCTCTGGCTCTCAAGCAATCAAGCAAGGGGTAGCAGTGATGAGACATAGGAGGATGAGGAGCAAAAGCAGCTGGCGACAACAGTGGTGGGAAGGAAGACTCGTTGAGGAAGGGGGCCCATGGAGGGTGCCTGGCTCACGAGCCCTCAAAAACATGGAGCCAGCACTTCCTGGCATCTCCTGGTAAGGGATGTTGGGAAAATCCGCAACAGATTCAACTGCATTCGGATTTCTAGGAATCCGACTCGCGGATTCTGCAGTGGACTGGCTTTTTCTGAGTCACGCAGGCTTTTCCTGAGTCACTTGCAGACCGTTTTTTTTACTTTCTGGAACTGCATGCAAATTCCGCCTTGGAATTCCTTGCAAGAGGAAAAAAGGCAGGATGTAAATGCAATAAATAAATAAAATGCAAATGTGGTCATAAAAATATTTTAAAAATATGAAAAATGGAGAGAGAGAAAACCACCGACCAAAAATGTGCATTTCTCCCCATAGGCCAAAGCATGAAAATGCAGATTGCAGGGAGGGGATTCGTGCATTTGTGCAAATCCCCATTTTTGGAAGTGCGCATTTGCATAAGGGTACACTTTCCAACACAAACGCAAATTCGGAAAATTGAGAAAAAAATGATTCCATTAATTTAATTTATTTTAGTTATTTAAAACATTTGTATCCTGCCCTATATCATTAAGATCTCAGGGCAGCATACAGATAAAATCAATTTTAACAGTGTAAAACAATAAATAATTTAAACAGCTAAAAACATATTAAATCATTAAACAAGGTAATACCAATTAAACATTCTAAAACAATAAAACAGTTAAAACAATGTGCAACTTTAGGGAATTCAATTAGCCTTCAAAGGCTTTGGTGAAAAGCTATGTTTTAACTCTGCACCAAAACAAAACCAACATCTGCACCTATCAGGCCTCCAACAGGAGGACATTCCACAACCAGGGTGTCACAGCGGAGAAGTCCCTCTCCCACATCCCACCATAGTGTCAGTTTCACACTATGTCTCTTTCATTAATGAGCAGATGATGGAATGAAAGATGTCTGACAATCTGCAAAACTCAGATGGAACAGATTTAACCAAACCCGTACGTCTCTGTCTCCAGGTAGGCCTAGAAAAACCCCTGCCTGAAGCCCTGGAGAGCCACTGCCAGTAAGTGTCGACAGTACTGGGCTAGATGGACCAAGTGGTCTTACTCAGGATAAGGCAGCTTCTTGTGTTCCTATGAACAGAATTGTCTGCCAAGTCTCATAGACCTTGGATATGCTCAACCTGGGGTCTCAGGGGGAACTCTCTGGAGCCATATCTGAGGAAGAGGAGGGAGGCAAGTTATCCAGACTCTGAACTGGGTTGAAGGCACCTCACACCTTTGTAGTGAGGAGTCTGAATTAATCCACCCACCACCCAAGGCTGTCTGCCATCTGAGGGGTCACCTTGGATAGGACAGAGGACACTATCAGAAGCCATGAAGTGGCACCACAATGCACAGCTCCGAGTTACAGCAGCCTTGCCTTAAACTCCCTGAACTGTCACCAGTGGGACAAGTATCTGGCTGAACATCAGGAAAAACCTGACTGTCAGAGCAATATGACAATGGAACCCGTTACCTAGGGAGGTGGTGGGCTCTCCCACACTGGAGGCGTTCAAGACGAGGCTGGACAGCCATCTGTCAGGGATGGTCTGACTTGGATTCCTGCATTGAGCAGGGGGTTGGACTCGATGGCCTTGTAGGCCCCTTCCAACCCTACTAGTCTATGATTCTATGATTCTATCTGGCAGTCATAAGGTCCTGCTTAGGTTGAGCTCTGGACTTAGTCCTGCCAAAACCGGCCTCCTCTGGCAACTCTCAGGTCCTGCAGAGCCTGGCCCTGTTTCCTGCCTCCACTGCTGGATGGCTCCCTCTGAAGGTCAGCCCCCCTTGCTCAGCAACCTGCAGATGCACAGCAGGGCCCAAACGAGATAAGGTAATGATTTTGAGCACTGGATCTTCAAATGGTGGCTGATCCAGACACCGTAGCACTGACACGCATCACTGCTCTGCTGTAACATGCTAGTGCTCACATGGCTAGTTGTGCCAGTGCAGTATGGCACGACCTCCCTTGTGCCAGAGCCTGTGCATTTCCCCCCCACCGCTGCGGTTAGTAATCGGTCATTTTTCACACAAAGCTCATTCTCAGAACCTGATGGGAATACAAATCACACATCCTACAGACAACCCGACATAGATGAAGCGCACACATCTACAGGTGCAGGACAGGCCTTCATTCTCCTCTACTGGCTGTGCCCCCTGCAGCTGGGCATGGAAGGCAGCCTCTCCCCTGGGCCCCATGAATCCTGCCCTTGCCCTTTTGCTGCTGCAGCAAGGAATGACGCAGGATCCTGGGGGCAGAAGCAACGAGGTGGAATCAAGCAAGGGGAAATTTAGGCTGAATCTTCTGGAATGGCTCCCCAATGGGATGGTGAGCTGCCTTCCAGCATCACTCAAACCATCTTGCGTGAGACATTAAAACAACGGAGCTGTACTAGGCAAGCTTGGTGGGGGAGTAGAGCAAGATGCGGGGGAAGAGGCAAGGTGTTCGAGGCACTCAGAGGATTGGCGAGACAAGGTTGTGCAACCGGCAGCTGAGAAATCAGAGTATTAAAAGAGAAAATAACAAGTAAGGCAATGAATTGGCTGCAAGGACTCCCCCGCAGGCAATGACAGAAAGAGAGGGAGGGAAATAGATGGTGTGAAGGGCACTGAGGAGGGAGAGCCCAAGGAAAAGGAAGGACAGGCATGCCCAGGTTAACTGAATTGTAAGGCTGCTGGGAGTAGTTATGGCAAGGAGGTGCAGCACATTCTTTCTGGGTTTTTATTTGTTGGGGAGGTCAAATGCCAAAGGGTCTCCTTTTCCAGGGTGAATAACAACGTCATGAATGCAGTCCCCCAGAAGTAATCCCTCTTTCCTTCTCTCATCCAGGAAGGCTCATCATAGCTCAGGAGAGGAGCACCTGCTTTGCATGCAAAAGATCCTGGCAGGTTCAATTCCTGGCGTATCAAGGTAGGGCTTGGAAAGACTCCTGTCCTGTAGGTAGACTCTAGAGAACCACCGCCAGTCAGCATCAACAATATTGAGCTTGGTAGAGCTGGGATGTAAAGATGTTGTTTAATCCATTCCGTGTGTGTTTCACAGATTGTCAAGCATCTTTCGTTCCATTGTCCACTCATGGATGGAATTGGATTCCCCCTGCCCCTTCGGAAAAGTACACAAAAACGTCTGCCATGATTTACCTAATTTTCATGGGGACACAATATTTTGCTGGAGATCGGAGATGTATAAAACATTGGGATTTCTAGAAAAAGGAAAAGGGGATGTATACTAGCATATTTTCCAGTAAATTTCCTACTTTCATGTGACTAAATTTGCAGACAAAGTTTAAAACAAACAAACAAACCAGTCCAGAAGTCCATAGAATCCCTGCGACTTGGAAAATGCTGGTCTGCTGAAGAATCAAATTCACAGAAATCCAAAGTCACGTGAATCCATTTCTAATTTATCTGACATCCATCCCTAGGTGAAGCGATGGTCTGACATGGTATAAGGCAGCTTCCAAATTGCTGCCTGGACTCTGTTCACTTTCTCTCTGTCCCTGGGGTTCAGTCCCACACCACAGATTTTTATTTTTATTTATTTATTTTAAATTATCTTTAGGCAGCCTTTAAGAGTAGAACCCTTTCAAGGCAGCATGCAGGATTTAAAAAAAATACAGGAGTATACAAATAGGCAATAAATATACAGTAAAACACTATAAAACCAATAAAATCTGCAGCTGATGGATTATGGGAAGGCCAGTGAAAATGGGTGGGTCTTCAGAGCCTTCCTGAAGATCTGCAAAGAGAAGGCCTGATGAAGCCCTGATGGAAGTGGACTCCAGAGGTGCGGGGCCACCACTAAAAAAGCCCTGTCCCTCATACTCACCAGCCTAACCACCCTTGGTGGCGGTAGGTGAGAAGGGCTTCTGTCAATGTAGATCTGGACTTGACAGTAGGAGGGGGTGTTGTGTTACAAGCACCCCCTTCTCTGAGAAGACATATAATTTCCTTCACTCTGAGTCACAAGGCTGATGATTACTCCAGGGTCTCCTGGAAGGCACAAGCTAATTTGGCAGAAGCATGTTTGGTTTGCTTCAGACAATGAACTTCCTGTTTGTAGCCTGGAATCAATTTTGCATTCCTGGCTCTGCAGCAACTGTTGGATTCTGACAGCTCAGAGGCTTCAGGGACATTATAAGCACGTACACAGAGGTCTCTTGAACATGGCATGAGGACAGCATAGGGTGGCTGGTTGTCCTCTTTTACACAGGACAGTCCTCCATTTGAAAGGCTGCTAGAGGACCATCCTCTGTTTGTAGTGTCCTCTGTTGGAAGAGCTGCCCTGTCCAGTTCTGATTTAAAGCTTAAGAACCATCCGAACTGTTAAGTTAGCCCCTGAACAGCAGACTGAACAGGCAGGCACACAGGTCACCTAGTCACAGCCTTCCACACTATGGTGAGATGTACCGTATTCCTATCTCAGTTATAATAATCAAGCACAAGGTGGCCAGGTCCGACAGCCATTTCGATGCCCCAAATGTTGTGTCATTCTGGGCCATTGTGGGAAATTTAAATGGCGGCTAGAACTTGCCTCTTTACACCGCTCAGAGCACTGTCACCACTTCAGGTAAACCCACCAATGTCCACTGACAAAAGAACAGCCCCCCAGAAAGTACTTTGTCCAAGGTCGCTGCGCAAATGTGGAGGTGGTCCTAGTGGGGTGGTCCAACAAGCGGGGTGGCTACTTGCACACTGCCAAAGAAGAGGAAATGCATCACAAAAATATGACGTCTAGAGGTGTTTCCCCACCATCACCCATTTCTAACTCACAACAGGGCCGTTTCAGTGGTTGTAGCCACACTCTGGAATGCCCTTCCGAGGCACTTTTACTTTTGCCTGTCTCTCCTGTGATTCTTTAAGTTGTCTTTACGTGGTTGTTTGTTCAAAGCCTTATGAGGATCATACATGCAATGCATTCTGAACAATCTTCAGTGCCATAACTGAACGCTAGCAACTTCCAGAGGGGTAGCCGTACTTGTCCGCTGAAGCAAAAACAAGGAAGAGTCTTGTGGCACCTTAAATCCTAACCAATTTATTGTGTCATAAGCTTCTGTGGACTACAGCCTACTTCATCAGATGCATAAAGTGCTGTACACAGTTGGCATATATATTATACACATGGGTATCCATGCACCAGAGGAAAAAATTGTAAACCATGTGGCTAGTCTGTGTCTATGATGGAGTGGCCACTTAGGCCTTGCCAAAAAAAAAAGAGGAAATGCATCACTGAAAAAGAACACAAAAGAGGCCTTGCATAAAACTCACATATGTTAATGGATATGTCTAGATGCTAATTTGGAAATAATTACTATCATTTAAATAGAAATACAATCCATCTTACCATAGTGGGGAAGACTGTGACCAGGTAAGCTGTGTGCCAGCTCAGTCTGCTGTCCAGGTGGGAAGTGTGGATGGGCAGCTTCAAATTTCCACTCTGTTCTCCCTTCTTAGGGTTCTTTCTGACTTGGACTGGACAGCCCTTCCAATAGAGCAGGGGTGCACAACCTTTTTGGCTCCGAGGGCCACTTCAGGCAGTGCCAGAGGTCTGCGCATGCACAAACACACACAAGCCTGGAGATTGCTTTGCTAGCACTAGCAAGGGAATCACTTCTTTATCTCTGGTCTCTCTCTTTGGGGTTTCTCTTGCTAGCACCAGCAAGGGAATCCCTTATCTCTGCTCTGCCCCCATGGCAGCAGATGCGGGGAGGGGGGGTCTGATGAGTCGCCAGAAATGGCTTGGCAAGCTGCACTTTTTGCACCCCTGCAATAGAGGACACCTTCAAACAGAGGACTGCCCTCCGACGGTTCTTCAAATAGAGGACAGTCATCTATAAATTAGGACACACGTGGCCACCCTAGCCTGTAATAATTCTATAAAAAGCTGAAATGTGTACAAGATAAGCATAATGACCATTCACAATGGCAGCAATTGGTGCTAGAACTATTTTCCGGCTAATTTCACATTTCCGGTGGGAGAGGATATCATTGTAAATGCTAGATATCATATGTTTGAAAGAGTCCTGTTGAAGTAGGGAGGTTCTGAATTAAAGAACAGCTTTTACGTTCTGTGGGGTCTGGACATCGTCTTCATCAATGGTGGTGTTGTTTACACTTTGACTATGTAAAGTGCTTCACAGCCAGCACTGACTTCAGTGTACCATAGCTCTGAGAGATGCAGATCACTAGTATTATTCTCATTTTAAAAATGGTGACAGAAACTAACCAATGGGGATTTGCAGGGCAAGGGATCAGAGATCGGTGGGTTTAGGCAAGTGCAGAGGCAGAGATCTGTTAAGGAGGCTGCCAAGATAGAGCCACCCTCTTGGTGCTTGACACCCAGACTGACTCTGCAAGTGAAAGAGCACCTAGAGTTTATTAGCGTATCTTTTTTTCCCTCCTTTGGGAGCAGTTGCCAGAAAGGCAAGGATTAGGGCTTTTTTAGCCATTTTCCCCATACTACATAGTCTTCTACATAGACAACTTGGGCTCCACCTCTGGTATCACCCATAACTGCTAGGCTCTGCCCTCAAATGCATCCCAGATTGGTGGCCAGGTATCCTGTTTTACAGGAGACAGACCTCTGTTTGAAGGTGTCCTCTATTTGAAGAGTTGCCCTATCCAATTCCAGTTTAAAGATAATGAACCATGAGAGCTGTTGCCATCAAATAACAAAGCAAATAACAGAAAGGGAGGTGGGGTTGCACTGTATGTGAAAAATACATATCTCTGCACAGAAATACAGGAGGATGAGCTTGGTAGCCCCATCGAGAGCATCTGGATCAAAATAAATGGAGCAAAGAATAAAAGGAACCTGGTGGTCGGAGTCTACTACCGGCCACCCAATCAAGGAGAAGACGAGGATGAAAGTTTTGAAAAGCAAGTAGCCAATGTTTCAAGGAAGCATGATGTAGTAGTAATGCGGGACGTCAATTTCCCCGATATTTGTTGGGAGACAAATTCTGCAAAGCATGGCCCCTCCAGGAAATTCCTGACTTGTGTGGTGGATAACTTCCTCCTACAGAAAGTAGAGGAAGGAACTATAGGATCGGCTATCCTTGACTTGATCCTAACCAACAGAGATGACTTAGTGGATGAAGTAGCAGTTACAGGAACTCTGGGGGAAAGCGACCATGTTGTACTTGAGTTCTTGGTTCTAAGGTAAGCAAAAGCCGAGTGTAGTCAAACGTGTACCCTGGATTTTAGGAAAGCTGATTTTAATAAACTCAGAACAATGATCAGTAAGGTCCCATGGCAAGCAACTCTAATGAGAAAAGGAGTCCAAGATGGCTGGGAGCTTTTAAAAAAGGAAATTCTCAAGGCACAATTACAAACATTTCCAACAAGAAGAAAAGGTGGAAGACAACAGAAGAAGCCAATGTGGCTTCACAAAAAGCTTAGAGATGACCTGAAAACAAAAAAGGACACATACAGGAAGTGGAAGGAAGGCCAAGCAACAAAGGAAGAGTACAGGCAGGTAGCACAGAATTGCAGGGATGGCGTCAGGAAAGCTAAAGCTGAGAATGAGCTGAGATTAGCGAGGGATGCTAAAAGCAACAGAAAGGCTTTCTTCAGCTACGTGCATAGTAAAAGACAGAGGAAAGAAATGGTGGTTCAGTTATTAAATCAGGATGGCAAAATGATAACAGATGACAAAGAAAAGGCAGAGGTGCTCAATTCCTACTTTGGCTCAGTCTTCTCCCAAAAG
The DNA here is from genome assembly GCF_057233095.1 of Heloderma suspectum. Lineage (NCBI taxonomy): Eukaryota > Metazoa > Chordata > Lepidosauria > Squamata > Helodermatidae > Heloderma > Heloderma suspectum. The sequence goes on from NC_139459.1 coordinate 186,478,550, forward strand.
AGGGTCTATGACCTCCGTGGCAAAGGCGAAGTACAGGCTGAAGGGGCAGGATTGCAGCTTGAGATCAGGAACACCTAATTACTTTGAATGAGTTCAAATCTCCAGGGCCAGATGAAATGCAGCCTAGAGTACTAAAGGAACTGGCAGAAGAATTCTCAGAACCGCCGTCTATTCTCTTGGAGAAATCATGGAGGACAGGTGAAGTGCCAGATGACTGGAGGAGGGCTAATGTGGTCCCTATCTTCAAAAAGGGTAAAAAGGAGGAACCTGGGAACTACAGACCAGTCAGTCTGACATCAATCCCTGGGAAAATTCTGGAGCAGATGATAAAGCAATCCATCTGTAAGCACCTTGAAAACAATGCAGTGATTACTCGAAGCCAACATGGATTTGTCAAGAACAAGTCCTGCCGGACGAATCTGATCTCATTTTTTGATCAAGTAACCTCCCTTGTAGACCATGGGAATGCTGTAGACATAATATACCTCGACTTCAGCAAAGCTTTTGTTGCACAAAATGTTAGTTTCGCCCCCTGGAGGCTGGTCCAATTTGCCCCAAAGAGGAGAGTCAACTTCAGGCTGGGTCCAACTCAATTTTATTGTTTGCAAACAGTTCAACAAAGGAGCTCACACTCAGAAGCAGAGTCGACCCTGGGCAACTCCCGCACTACACTTTTATCACTTCAGCTGGCCTGGCATTCCTTAGCTAGCGTGTCACTTTGATTGGTTGCTAGTAGTTTTGCCTAGCTACCTTATCTTAGGGTTACTGCTCACTCATTCCAGGCATGTGCAGCTCTTACAATACTACGTGCTGCTTAAGGCACATACAATGGCTTTTAGGTTACATTTTTACTACACTTTCGACTAAGTGCCCCATGATATCCTGATGAGCAAACTAGCTCAAAGTGGGCTAGATGAAACCACGATCCAGTGGATCCACAGTTGGCTATAGAATCGGACTCAAAGAGTGCTTATCAATGGGATCTTCTCAAACTGGGGAGAGGTAATGAGTGGGGTACTGCTGGGCTCAGTCCTGGGCCCAGTGCTCTTCAACATTTTGATTAATGACTTGGAGGAGGAGGGGCAGGGAATGCTGATCATATTTGCAGATGACACAAAATTGGGTGGGATAGCTACTACTTTGGATGACAGAAACAAAATTCAAAGTGATCTTGATAGACTGGAGCACTCGGCAGAAAACAACAGAATGACATTTAATAGGGATAAATGCCAAGTTCTGCACCTAGGAAAAAGAAACCAAATGCACAGTTACAAGATGGGAGATACATGACTCAACAACACTACAAGCGAGAAGGATCTTGGAATTGTTGTCGATCACAAGCTGAATATGAGCCAACAATGTGATGTGGCTCCAAAAAAGGCCAATGCCATTCTGGGCTGCATTAATAGAAGCATAGCTTCCAAATCCCGGGAAGTACTAGTTCCCCTCTACTCAGCACTGGTTAGGCCTCATCTGGAGTACTGTGTCCAGTTCTGGGCACCACACTTTAAAAAGGATGCAGACAAACTGGAGAGTGTTCAGAGGAGGGCAACAAAGATGATCGGGGACTGGAAACAAAGCCCTATGAAGAGAGGCTGAAAGAACTAGGCATGTTTAGCCTTGAGAAGAGAAGACTGAGGGGAGATAGGATAGCACTCTTCAAGTACTTGAAAGGGTGTCACAGAGAGGAAGGCCAGGATCTCTCCTCGATCACCCAGAGTGCAGGACACAGAATAATGGGCTCAAGTTACAGGAAGCCAGATTCTGGCTGAACATCAGGAAACACTTCTGACTGTCAGAGCAACACGACAATGGAACCCATTACGTAGGGAAGTGGTGGGCTCTCCCACACTGGAGGCGTTCAAGACGAGGCTGGACAGCCATCTGTCGGGGATACTCTGACCTGGATTCCTGCATTGAGCAGAGGGTTGGGCTCAATGGCCTTGTAGGCCCCTTCCAACCCTACGATTCTATGATTCTATTATCAACACCAGTTAGCGCCTGGAAAGGAGGCTAAACAGATATGCACGCAAGTGACCTGGCCACTGTCTTCCATAGTATGGCAAGATGTACTGTATTTCTATTTAAATAAAAAATAGTTATTTTAAAATTTGCATCTATACATATAAATGAACACATGCAAATGTTATGCATATCACTGCCCTCTTTTGTCCTCTTTTTTGGTGATGCATTTCCTCCTTTTCATAAGTGGCCACCTTGCCCCAGAACTTTAAACATCATCTCTGGGCCCACTCTGAAAGTTCAAGTTCTGAGCCAAATCCTAGTCAATCAGCCATGTAGGGTCTTATTTCTCAAGTGTACAACCAGTGTGGGATTTGGAACAGTTATGGGGTTGCCCTATTGTGAAACATGGAGAGGGTTTGCATTAGAATCCTCCCAGGCTAACATTTTATAAAAGAGGGAGATTTAGCCCTCGCCAAGGTCACAGCTTTTAATCTTCCTCTGCTAGAATTGCTTCCACACCTGCTCCTCTCTAGAGGCTGCCACTGACATTGAAACACTCTCTCATATATACACAGATGTCAGTCCTGGAGCAGCTTCAGCTGCTATGTTTTTAATTTAATGCACACGTCCAATAGTAGAAAATGGCCAGTGGAAAAGAACATGGCGGCCTAGGTTGGCAAGTGACTATGGGCAAGAACAACAGTAGGAGGGGCAAAAGCACTAGAGGAAGGGGAGGAGGGGGAGGAGGAGGGGGAGGAGGAGAAGGAGGAGGAGGAGGAGAAGAAGAAGAAGAAGAAGAAGAAGAAGAAGAAGAAGAAGAAGAAGAAATCACAGCTAAAACAAGTCTTTTCCTACTCAGAGCATTAAGGTTGGTTGGTATGCATTACGATGGGGTGGGGACAAAATAAACCAATAGAGAGCATAGGATGGAGGTTCTTGTGCAATGAGCTTCGTGGTGAGGACCCAGATAATGTCTTCCATTTTAGGCCTTGGAGAGGGTAAACATTAGCTGGAAGCCTCCCCTTCTCTCTCTCTCTCTTTGTCTCCTACCCACCCATTGATGAAGTGGGCAAGGGAAATGGCACTGAATTAAGCCTGTCGTAAATAGGCAAAAAATTAACTCCAGCCTCCCCTTGCGCTGGCTTTGATTATGTCACCGAAGGAATTGGCAGGCGCTCCTGTGCAGCAAAGCCAGCCAAGGGCCAGCGGGAAAGCAATCGCCTTCACTTGCATGCATGAGTTACAGCCAAACAGCAGGCGACAGAAGAAATGAGGGAAACTCAGAGGGTGGGGGTAACTAGAGGAATTGCAGAAGCACTTAAGGCGGCTCGGCCTCCTAGAGGAAGATTATGGCAACCCAAGGCAGAAGGGATGATGACATTCTGGATGGATATGGGAGAACCGCGGGGAGGAGGGAGGGTTGAAAGGCTGCCTGCATTAATTGCAATGACCCTGGAGCTGTTGATCCCTTTCTCTTTGGAATCGTTACACTACAGTCCGAGAGGTGGGGGGCAGTTGAATCCAAACCCAAACTATTCAAATTTGTGGCATTGTTGCTGTTGTTGTTACCCAGCCTCTCCCTTTTCTTTCTGCAGACGCAAAAGGCCGCTCCATCCAGAGAGGCATTTGGGATGAGCCTTGATATACTCAGTGGTGGCAGGCTGCAGATAATGTGGCAGCTGTGGATTTATGGCTACAATGATTTTGCGACTCAAAGGATAGCGCTTGTGGGGGGTATTAGGGGTGAACTGGCTGGAAACACATCCCTGACTAGAGACCCATTGTTCAAGCCACTGTGTGCATTTCAGAGAGAGAGTCCTCATCTCAGAAAGTGAGACAGTTCAGCTCTGTTTAGCATGATCTTCCATGAAAAGAAAGAAGGAGCCAGAATTTTAAAAACCTGGAGGATAAAGGGGGCAGGCTTGGGGTGTGTGAGGAGAGGGGGGGAATTCAATTGGAAAAGCGTACAAGCGCTGTGTTCAAGCA